>NC_141541.1:65652500-65810000 GCF_021556685.1 Rattus norvegicus
TAGATAAGATGGATGAAGCAAAGAAGTGCAGGCCGACAGGAACCAAATGTAGATCTCTCCTGAGAGACACAGCCAGAATACAGCAAATACATAGGCGAATGCCATCATTAAACCACTGAACTGAGAACGGGACCCCCGTTGAAGGAATCTTAGAAAGGACTGAAAGAGCTTGAAGGGGCTTGAGACCCCATATGAACAACAATGCCAACCAACCAGAGCTTCCAGGGACTAAGCCACTACCCAAAGACTATACATGGACTGACCCTGGGCTCCAACCTCATAGGTAGCAATGAATAGACTAGTAAGAGCACCAGTGGAAGGGGAAGCCCTTGGTCCTGCCAAGACTGAACCCCCAGTGAACGTGATGGTTGGGGGAAGGGTGGTAATGGGGGAGGATGGGGAGGGGAACACCCATATAGAAGGGGAGGGGTAGGGGCTAGGGGGATGTTGGCCTGGAAACTGGGAAGGGGAAGAACAATTGAAATGTAAATAAGAAATACTCAAGTTAATAAAGATGAAAAAAAATTATTGGAGGACTTGGCAAGATGGCTCATTGGGGAAGGTATTAGCATCTGAGCCTAATGACCTCGGGTCAATCCCTGGAACCTAATGGTGGAAAGAGAGAACTGATTACCTCAGTTTGTGCTCTGACCTCCATTCACTCCACAACATGCACACACCCACCCCAACACAAAGCAAATGTAATTTTTTTTTTTTTTGGTTCTTTTTTTCGGAGCTGGGGACCGCACCCAGGGCCTTGCGCTTCCTAGGCAAGCGCTCTACCACTGAGCTAAATCCCCAACCCCCAGCAAATGTAATTTTAATAAATTGAGACATGTCTTGCTATATAGCCACAGCTATCTTGGAACTCAATATATAAAGCAGTTTGGCCTTGAATTCACAGATATCCATCTGCCTCCTGAATGCTGGATTAAAGGCATATTCCACCATTCTCAGTCTAACTTTAAAATAATAATATCAGGTAAGAAGTATCATCTGAGGCATTGCCTAAAAATACAAGTAGCCTGAGTTAAATCCAAACCATAGTTCTCTCAGGAGTAGGGCTAGGGTGCAGTTTAGTGGCAAAACTCACTCGCCTAGATGTGAGGTCCTGGGTTTGGTTTCCACTACTGAAACAACAAAAACAACAACAACAACAACAACAACAACAACGACAACAACAACAACAACGACAACGACAACAACACTAAGCCTACTCAGAGAGACCTTGAAATATGCATGTTAACAAAAGCCTCAGTTGATGTTGAGGATTAATTGAGGTTCATTATTCTCTGAATTAACAATGTCATGTTTACACTGGCAAAAGAGATAGCATTAAATCACCTTTCAACTGAACTTAGCAGTTCACATTTGAAACACAGACATTTCTTGTGTGGGTATGGAGATGTGAGTGCAGGTCCCCGAGGAGGTCAGGAGTATCAGATCCCCAGGAGCTGGAATTATATAGAGTTTTGTGAACTGCCTGGCACGGGTGCTAGGAACTGAACCCAGGTCTTCTGCAAGAGCAGTGCTTGCCCTTAAACACTGAGCCATCTCGTCAGCCCTCAGTTTTCCTTTTAGACATTAAAAAAATATATATTAGGGTACGTGTCCCTGTGCACCTGTAGGCAGGTACCTACAGAGACCAGAAGATAGCATCTGAGCCTCTGGAACTGGAGCTGCAAGTGGTTGTAAACCATGTGATGTAGGTGCACCAAACCAAACTCAGGTTCTCTGCAAGAGCAGTCAGCTCTCTTCTCTGCAGAACTATGTCTTCAGCCCTGGTACTTCTTTTCTTTTCTTTCCTTTTCTTTTCCTTTCCTTTTTCTTTCTTTTTTTCTTTTTTTTTTTTTAATTTTTTTCGGAGCTGGGGACCGAACCCAGGGCCTTGCGCTTGCTAGGCAAGCACTCTACCACTGAGCTAAATCCCCAACCCCCCCCCCTTTTTTTTTCTTTTTCTTTTTCTTTTCCTTTCTTTTCTTTTTAGAATAGAAAAGATTCACAATATACTACACTCCAAGATTCAGGTAGGACTTGACTTATTCCCTCTTTTCAGATAGTCTATGTAAAGGCTGGCCTTTAACTCAAATATAGATCAATATGGCCTTATAGGGATCTACCAACAGCATCTCCATACTTCTGGGAGTACAGCATGTGCAGCCCCAGATAAGACATGTTTCTAATCTGGGCACTAACAGGGACACTGAAGACGCCTATCAGTGAATGAAGACCAGCAGATTTTCTTCAAGAGCTCTAGCACGCCAGGATAAGTGCCATGTCAGGATGTGACCAAAGTCTCAGCTGGTTTTTCTTTGTAAACCCTAATAAAATTGTTCTCTAGCTTAAAAAACAAGTTTCCTTGGGGTTGGGGATTTAGCTCAGTGGTAGAGTGCTTGCCTAGCAGACACAAGGCCCTGAGTTCAGTCCTCAGCTCCGAAAAAACAAAACAAAACAAGTTTCTTTGTCAGGCACAGGACATATCTGCAGTTCCAGCACTAAAGAGACTAAAGCAGGAGGATTGGGAGTTCAAAGCTAACCTAGGCAACATAGCAGCACCCTGTTTTTAAAAGAAAACAAAACGGAGCCAGCAAGATGACTCATCAGGTAAAGGCACTTGCCATCATGCTGACAACCAAAATTCAATCCCTGCAGTCCACATAGTGGAGGGGGAGAGCCACCTTCTACTGCGTCTCATGTCCCCACTCTTGCCATGGTACACACATGACCAAACACATACATGAGGGCGCACACACATGCACACTCACACACACGTAATATTTAAAACTTCACAATTTATAACAATAATTTTTTAAAATCCCTTCTCTTCACTTGCAGCTATTTGTTTTTTCAGTCTTTTGGTGGTGATGGTGGCGATGGTGATGGTGATGGTGGTGGTGATGGTGGGTTTAGCGGTTTTATTTTGTTTACTGTTCTGGGATTGGACCTAGGGCCTCATATCTGCCTGGCAGGCAGTCTTGTCGCAGAAGACACCACCTGCTCTCACTCATGATTTGATACACGTTTTCGGAGAGAAATTCATTGTTGCAGAACGGCTCTGAGCTGCCCTCTAGAGATCATTTTGAGACAGGCTCTGAGCTCAAGGAGAGAGAAGAAATCTTTGGTGGGGGAAGAGTTGCTAAAGAGCTCCAACCACGGGCTGGAGAGATGGCTCCGCATTTAGGAGCACTGACTGCTCTTCCAGAGGTCCTGAGTTCAATCCCCAGCAACCACATGCTGGTTCACAGCCATCTGGAACAGGATCTGGCGCCCTCTTCTGGTGTATCTGAAGACAGATGGTGCACTCATATACATTAAATAAAATTAAGAAAAACTCTTAAAAAAAAAAAAGAACTCCAACCACAAAGCTAGGCGCCCCACTTTTTTTTTTTTGGTTCTTTTTTTTCGGAGCTGGGGACTGAACCCAGGGCCTTGCGCTTCCTAGGTAAGGGCTCTACCACTGAGCTAAATCCCCAGCCCCCCAACGTCCCACTTCTGAGCGGAAGCTAAGGGAGTAGAACTTGGCTCAGACAGCACATCACTACAGAGGCCCGGCTTTCATGTAAATGTGTGTCTCTATATACTTATTTGGAAAGTGCAACCTTCATACTAGAGCAGCTGTTTTGGTAAGCAGTCAGTCTCTCAGAAAGTTAAACACTTAACTGCACGGCTCATACAATGTTTTAGACGTATGTCCAGAAGAACTGAAAACGTGTCCACACACACAAAAATGTGTACATGACTGCTTCCAAATGTGCTGGTGGGGACCATCCACAGCAATGTTAAGGGATAGCAATAATATATTCTTATCTTGCCTCTGGCTTTCAAGCTAAAAGCTCTCAGGATCTGTAACCATGAAAATTATGCTGACACGTATCATTGAAACAGATTAGAATGTATTAAAGCGTAAGCGTGAATATTCATAACAGCTGCACAGCGGGGATAACCTAGCTGTCCATCAGCTGAGGAAAGCTTTGGGCCAGCAAGATAACTCTGTAGAAAAGGTGATTGCTTCTTAGTCTAATGATCTGAGTTTGAACCTACCCCCTACCTATCCGCCTAGCCCCACCCCCATGCTCTCATCCACCCACCCTCCACACACGGAAAGAAAGGTCTGACTGAAAGTTGTCCTCTGACCTCCATACATGCTGTGGCACCCCTCCCCTTTATAAATAAATGCAATTAAATTGTTTCAGCTGGTATGTTGATACAGTGGAACAGAAATATGCCAAGGGGAGGAATTAGTACATATTATGTTATGCTATGGGCTAAATAGTGTTCCTCTAAAATTCCTATGTAGAAATCCTACTTAGTACCATAATACGTGGCAGACTTTAAAGAGGTAGAGATAATTAAGACTGGATGTAGTGGTACATGTCTTCAATCCCATCCCTTGGAGACAGACTGAGGAAGAGTGAAGTTGGAGATCTGCCTGGGTGATACCATGAGACCCTGGATCAAAGGGAGAAAAAAAAAAAAAGGCCAAGAAAGCCAAAGGCTACATTATATGAGTTGCTTTTTGTGAGATAGCCATAAAAGACAAGCCTTTGTTCTGTGTGGTAGCACAGGCCTGGAATCCCATCTACTTGGGAAGCTGAGGTAGGCAGATGGTAAGTCTGACAGGGCTACAGAGTAAGTTCAAGGCCAGCCAGGGCAATGTAGTGAGACCCTGTCTCAGAGAAAATAAATGTAAAGAGCTGGAGGTACAGCTTAGTGTTGATGCACTTGCCTAGTCTGTGAGAGACACAGGTTCAATCCCCAAGACAGGTGAAGGGATAAAGGAAACACAAACAAACTAACAAAGGGCTGGAGAGCTGAGTTAGCAGCTAAGAATCTTGCTGCTCTTGAAAAGGACCAGAGTTTGGTTCCCAGTACCACATGGTGGCTCACAATCATCTGTTACCCCAGTTCTGGGGATCCGATGCCCTCTTCTGGTGTGCATGTGGTTCGCATACAGAAGACAGACGAAACACTTATACACATCACATATATTTTTTTTTTGTTTGGGTTTTTTGTTTTGGTTTGGTTTTTGGTTTTTTGGTTTGGTATGGTTTTTTCAAGACAGGGTTTCTCTGTAGCCATGGCTGTCTTGGGACTGTCAAACTCAAAGATCTGCCTGGCTCTGCCTCCCAAGTGCTGGGATTAAAGGCCTGCACCCTGCCCCCAAACCCAGCAAAATAAAAAAATTTATAAAGCTATATTGGCAAAAAGGAAGTCAAAATTTCCTTACAATGAATGGGTGGGGATGGGAATAGCCATTCTTGGACTGATAGAATTTCTGGAGTGATGAAAGTTCTGGAACTAGAAAGTTGTGATGATTACACACACAGTTCGAAGGCTGTAAGGGACACCAACTGAGTCTGCATCTTTAAAAGGGTAAGTTTGTGAGTTATATTATTCTAGACAACTACTCCATCCTTGAGCCACATCCCTGGCCCTTTTATACAAAACAAACAAGCACTTTCTTTGTTAAATTGTTTCTGTCACATATTTTGTTGTATCAATAAAAAAGTAACTAAGGGCTGGTGAGCCAGCTCCTTTAATCCCAGTATTCAGAAAGCAGAAGCAGATAGGTCTTTATGAGTTCAAGGCCAGGCAGGGCCACCATGCAACCTTGTGATTTAGTGTTCTATTGCTGTGAAGAGACCATAACAAATCTTATAAAAGAAAGCATTTAATTGGGGGATGGCTTACAGTTTCAGAAATTAGTCCACTATTATCAAGGCAGAAAGCATGGCAGGAATGGTACTGGAGAAGGAGCTAAGAGTTCTACATTTGAAGGTAGCAGAGAAAGACTCTGAAACTTGCATGGGTTTTTGAAACCCCCAAGCCAGTGGCACACTTCTTTCAACAAGGCCACACTTTCTAATCCCTCTCAAGTAGTGCCACTCTCTGATGACCAAGCATTCAAATATATGAGACTATGGATGGGAACCGTTCTTTTTTTTTGGTTCTTTCGGAGCTGGGGACCGAACCCAGGGCCTTGGGGCCTTGCACTTTCTAGGCAAGCGCTCTACCACTGAGCTAAATCCCCAACCTCTATGGGAACCATTCTTATTCAAACTACCAAACCTTGTATCAAAAATTAAATTAAAGCAACTAACATATGTCCCATACTTGGCACAGAGAAGTCAAGAATTTACACAAGCCAATTCACGGATTCATACTTTTTCAATCAAGTTACAGTTCTTAATTTTTTTCTTTTCTTATTTATTTATTCATCCATGCATTCATTTCATTTTTTAAAAAGATTTATTTATTATATCTAAGTACACTGTAGCCATCTTCAGAGACACCAGAAGAGGGCATGAGATCTCGTTACAGATGGTTGTGAGCCACTATGTGGTTGCTAAGAATTGAACTCAGGACCCCTGGAGGAGCAGTCGGTGCTCTTAACCACTGAGCCGTCTCTCCAGCCCCATTTCACTTTTAAAGTTTATTTATGTGTATGTGTGTGAGTATGTGGCACAACATGCGGTCACGTGTGGTGTCCAGAAGAGGATGTCAGAACCCCTTGGAGCTTGGAGGCAGTTGGGAGCCACCTAATGTGAAGCAACCTTGAGTCCTCTGATAGAGCTTAAAGTTAATAAACTATTAACTACTGAACCACAGAAAGCACTTTATCCACTAAGCCATCTATCTTCCTAGACCTTAACAAAGTAATTTTTGAGTCGGTTTCCTTACGTGTAAAATTAAATAATCGGGCTTTAAATGGGAGGGGGGAATCATGTGACTCAGGCTTCCTTGAATCCCCTTTCCTTCTGCCTCTGCCTCCAAAGTGCTGAGACTTGAGAGACGCCACTCCCAGTATGAAAAAAAATTCCTTTTCTGAGACTCAGGATGCATAGGAGAGTTTGAAATTCCTAATCCTTAGCCTGTAGAGGGCTGGGATTATAGCATACACCAATACCTGGGGAAAAGCGGTTATTCTTATTACAGTTTATCGTTATTATTGCCACATTTCGATTTCGTGATAGTCTCCTCCGTTGGCGGATTTCAAAATCCACATTGTCCATTGCTCGCCCTGACTTTCCTCCCACGCAGGAATGTTCACTACAGCCAGCCAGGTCATCGGACCAGCACTGACTCGGCGCAGACGTGGTTTGTCCTCGACGCGCCGCCGTAGTGACCGGCGACCGCATGGTGCCC
The DNA here is from genome assembly GCF_021556685.1 of Rattus norvegicus. Classification (NCBI taxonomy): domain Eukaryota; kingdom Metazoa; phylum Chordata; class Mammalia; order Rodentia; family Muridae; genus Rattus; species Rattus norvegicus. The sequence goes on from NC_141541.1 coordinate 65,659,647, forward strand.
CACCCGCTTCCGTAGGCGCGAGCTCTGCAGAGGGCCGGCCTTATGCTCCGCCCAGCGTGCGTCGCTGCGTGAGTCCGGCCCCCAAGAACTGCTGTGCCGCCCGCGAGCTCACACCGGCTTCTCTTCAGCCCCAGCCAGTGCGCTGTGGTCGCCGTCATGCTCGCCGCTGCCCTCCGTCGCTGTACCGCAGCCGCGGCCGCCCGAGGCCTTCTGCACCCCGTCTCGGCTCCCAGCCCCGCTGCCGGTAAGGCCCGCTCCCGCCACAGCCCGCGCCCGCGTGTCCTTGCTGTGACCTGGGCTCCCGCCGCCACTCGAGGGCAGGCTCCCTGGCGGCCTAGCCTTTGCCCTGCAAGCCGGCAGTGGAGTCCGGTGACCGCAGGGTATCCACTGCCGTCTGGAGTTATGTGGGAGACTCCCCGGGGCCTCCCTCCCGCCACTTCCTGATGCCGGATACACGACCGGTCAGGTGTATGGACCTGCCCGGGTCGCTAACGACAGGGCTCATCACTTCCTTTCAGTCTCTGGGCCGTGACCGTTCCCTGCGCTGACCCCGCAGCCACCTGACCGGGAGTGGCTCCCGCCGGCCTACGGCGTCTTGGCGAAGGTGACATTGAGCCTCCGGGCGCGACGCCCGCCTCTGCGTTTCCTAGAACACAATTCGATTCCCCAGTGGGACACAATACCCTTTTAGTCCTAATCAGGCAATTCTCTGCTGGCATTCTGTGTCACCTTCATAACGGGTACGGCCACGTTTAAGGACTGTTGAGCCACGTTCTAGTCCCGCGCTTAAAATAGATAATTTAAACGTGTGGTGGTTTCTTGGAGTTTGTAAGAGAGCCTGAACGTTGATAGGTATTAATGGTAAGAATGTTAACGTTTCCAAAATTGGGTACCAAATACCTAGGAATACTAGGTGTACAAACATGGGAAAGCTTCGTGTATTCCCGCTCCACCCGTTTAAAATTAGAAGCCTCAGTGCTGGACTATGAAGTATTAAGTTTTGTTGCTTGTTTCCCCTTCAGTGTGATCTGGAGACTTTGTGTCCATCACTGTCCAGCCCCAGTGCTGAGAAGGAACCAAGGGACATGCACTGCTAGATAATTGCTCTACCACTTGGTGTGTTCTCAGACCTCCACTAGTACCACTGTACATCTTATTTTTGCTTTTATTTGGTTTTGGTATGTCTTAGCTATGTAGCCTGACTGTCCTGGAACTCTTTGTAAACCAGGCCAGCCTCGACCTGAAAGAAATAGGATTATTTTATTTTAGAGACAGGGCCTGTATAGCCCAGACTGGACTAGAAACTCAAAATGGTATTAAAAGGGCTAGCCAGTAACATTATGCGTTCCTCGTGCCTCCCAAGTGCAGGGAGTATCGTTGGGAGCCACCACCCCTAGCAAAAGCATTGTACTTTTTTACAGTAGTTGTGCTTGGATCCTGGTTTGTGATGTGTTTTATGAAATTTAGTTCAAGAGTGTAGATATAAAAATAACTCAGCCAGGTATGGTTTCCTAGCATTCACAGGGATGTAAAAAAAACAGGTGGATTTCTTTTGTGTTCCAGTCTAGCTTTGGCTGTATATACAGGGTCTCACACACAAAGAAGGGCCTCAGATACTCCATTGTTTCCTCTATTACTTGAGCCCAAAGAGGTTTTTGTTGTTGTTGTTGTTGTTGTTGTTTTTGGGGTTTTTTTTTGTTGTTGTTGTTGTTGTTTTGGTTTGGGTTTTTTTTTTTTTTGCTTCATTTAATTTGCTTTTTGTAGTATATTGTATGAGCAACAAAAGAATCAAATGTAGGGAGTTTAGGACTTTTTGGCGAGAAGAGATTAGATAGGGTCTTAGGTAGTCATGGTTGGACTCAAAAGCAGCTGTGTGGTTGACTCGTCCTCCTCTAGAATGACCAGGATTACAGGTGTACCACCACGCTCAGCTTTGGAATGCATTTAAGAAACCTCTGGAGTGCAGGGCTCGTAGGTTAAGAGCACTTGTCCTTGCAAAGGATTCAGGTTCTATTCCCAGCGCCCACATCCAGAGGATCCAACACCGTCTTCTGACTTCTTATGCACCCCATAAAATGTACATGCAGGCAAAACATACATAAAAAATAAAGTCAAAGAGAGAAACCAAGGAGCTGATCATACTTTACAGAAGAAACTGATGCCTACCTTGGGGAACTGACCTTTCTGTTAGTGATAGAGCTATTTTCTCTTTCTCAGTTAAATTTGAGTTATCCTGATGCTTTTTTGTGTCTTATTTACTAACTCAACAAATACTTTTTTTTTTATATAAATAAACATCTCAGAAGATTTTTTATTTTTGACTTTTAAGTTGGGGGTCCTGCCTGGAATTTACTGTGTGATTCATGCTGGCCTCAAATTTGTAGCAGCTCTTCTGTTTCTGCCTCCTGGGTTCTGGGATTATATGCATAGCACCACACACACTTAACCGAGAGTGTGTGCATGTGTGTACACATATACATGGTTTCTCTGTGTACTGCTGGTTGTCCTAGAACCCACACTGTAGACCAGGCTGGCTTTGAACTCATAGAGATCTGCCTGCCTCTGCCTCCAAGCACTGGGATTAAAGGTATGCACCATCACCTAACGGAGGAATTTGTTTTTAAAGGAAAATTTCTGCTTTTTCCTTTTATTTCTCTTTTTTTGGGGGAAAGAGCATTGAACTTTGGGAATTTGTTATGCAACAGGGGAATTTTCTTTCTTTCTCTCTCTTTTTTTTTTAAGGAGATTAGGAAAATGGCGAAGGTTTATTGTTATTTAAGCAAACCATAGACTAAAGTTCTGGTTTTTCTCTGAGACTTTCTCTTCACCCCGGTGTACAATTCAGAAACAAAGACTTTTAGGTGGTTCTCCTTTATACCTAAATACTTCCACAAGGGGGCAGTACTGGTTGCAAATGGTGTCTGTTCCTTTTTAGCCGTGTGACCTTGTATACTAATTAGTTATCTTAAGCCTTTCTAAAGTTAAAATAATGTTTTTGGTAGCTCTGAGGTTTATATTTGATAATGCAACTCTTGCCTGGCAAAAGGCTTAATATGGTCCTGCCTTGCTAAATAATAAAATGGAGATTGGTCGGTACCCCCTGCACGCTAATCAGTTTTGTCACTGAGTATCTTATAGCCTATTATCTACCTAGACTTTGAAGTAGAGTCCAAGTGTCCTACATTCGGGTCATGGTTGACAGAAATTTTCCAAACATACTTGGTTTATTGTGATTCACTTCATTTTTAGGTTAAGATTTATTATTGGTATGAGATCATTTTTGTAATTGAAAGTGAAAAAGGCAAGCAGGGTGTGGTAGCACATGTGCCTGCCCTTGGTCCCAGTACTTAAGAGGGGGGCAGAATTTTGAGTTCCAGTACATCCTGGTCTACAGAGTGACTAACAGTACAGCCAAGAGAGATGGGAGGAGAAGGAGGAAGAGGAGTAGGAGGAAGAAGCTGGACATGATGGCTTACAGCTAGGGAGGCTGAAGAAGCCAGGAAGAAGATCAGGTCAGTGTGGTGTACAGAGTCGAAACCCAGTTCCAATAAAAGGGATGTGGGGGGCGGGTGTGGTGGTGCTGGGATGTGTTCTCTGTTAGCAGTTTCTCAACCTTCTTAGTGCTGCAACCCTTTACCACAGTTCCTCATGTTGTGCTGACCCCAACCTTACAGTTACTTCGTTGCTACTTCATAACTGTATTTTTGCTACTCTTATGAATTGTAATGTATATATCTGGTGTGCAAGGTCTCCAGACCCATAGGTGGGGCTACTCTGTAGCCACTGTAGCTCTCTTAAGTGTCTCTTAAGACATTAGTTTTCCGGGGTCGGGGATTTAACTCAATGGTAGAGCGCTTGCCTAGCAAGCACAAGGCCCTGGGTTTGGTCCCCAGCTCCGAAAAAAAGAAAAAAAAAAAAAGACATTAGTTTTCCTAGCCAGTTTGCTCTGGGGATCCTCTGTCTTCTGGGGGTGGAATTATAGTTGGGACACCAGGCACACCCAGCATTTTATGTAGGCCTAGGTATCCAAACTCTGCTGAGCCATCTTTCCAGCCCCTGATTTTTTTATTCATTCATTCATTCATTCATTCATTCATTCATGGGCAGGGTCTCATGTAGGCTGACCTTGAATTTCAAGATAACCTTAAACTCCTAAGTTAATGTTTTAAATAAAACTCTAGCCAACCCTAGAAATTATGAAATCCTGGCATCCTTACTCTGAGAGCTTGAAAGACCCTGAGGGTGGAAGTTGGGTTTTTGTTTTCTTCATCTCTTGGTAAAGTGCTGGGCCTATGTAGCACTTGGTGTTGCTTGCTAGTGGCCTTATGTCCTTGAGGTCCATGTCTGGCCCTAAGCTTTGCAGCCTCGATAACCCTGGTGTCAGACTTGTTATGCACCCTGTGTATCATTTGCCTCTGTCCCTCATTCCTAGAATTACCTCTGCCAAAGGGCACCATTTTTGGAATCTTTTGGCCTCATTTATTATCAAGCAGAAAACCATCTGATTTAACCAAATGTGAACACAAAAGATTAATGAGCCCCTACTGTATTTTATTTTCTAAATTCATAGTATTGGCTTTTTCTAAGTGAATGCCAAAAGCAGTGTTAGAAATATCCTTTTGGGTGACTGTGTAGGAGGAAACTGGGCTGGCCTAGTTGTATAGCAGAAGATGACTGAATTTCTGAGCTGCTCTTGCTTCTCAGGTGCTGGTTTATAGATCTGAGTCACTATGCCCTGGGACTCTGCAGTCTAGGTAAGCATTTAGCCAACCAAACTACATCTCAGCCCAAAAGTAGTAACTGTTTTGAAACATTTACATTTTAACACTTCCTTTTTCCTCCTCTTCCTTCTCTGATGCCTTTAGGTTATATCAAAGCATTGAATAATTGCCAGGAATTTTTAGTGCCAGCCAGGCAGAGTGTGCACTTTGCAGTAATCTGCGAGGTAGAGGCAGGAAAGTTCAGGGTCATCCTGTATACAGCATTCCACCTGCAAGCCAGAAGAGGGCACCAGATCTCATTACAGACAGTTGTGAGCCACCATGTGGTTGCTGGGAATTGAACTCAGGACCTCTGGAAGAGCAGACAGTGCTCTTAACAGCTGAGCCATCTCTCCAGCCTTAGGGTCATCCTGAACATACACAGCAAGTTTCAAAACACTTGTGTGTGCATGTGCCACTGCACAAACTCACTTAGGAAGTGAAGTAATGGTGTTGGGGGGTTGGTACCTGTATAATTTCTCTAAAAAACAAAGTATTAGTTATGTGTGGGAGAAAGAGCTGGATCTGATAACAGTTCCAGCTTTTGGAAGGTTGAAGCAGATGGGGAGGATGGAGCATTCAGCCTAGCCTTCAATACATTGGGAGATGTTCTCTTGAGAGAACAATAAAACCTATTATCTCTATATACAAATAAAACATTGTGTTTTATTTGTGGGAGGGATGACTAAGGACAGGTCATTAACTAATAGAGTAAGTTCTACCCATATATAATTTAAACTTTGTGGAACATGGGATAGGCTGGTTTTTGCTGTTGTGTAACAGGGTGTGTGGGTGTGTATACCAAGTGGGTCTTTTTGTTTGTCTGCTTTGGTTTTGTTATTGTTGTTTCTGAAACTAGGTATTGCTATGTAACCTTGCCAAGTCTAGAACTCATGGAGCTCCTGCCTCTGCTTCTTGAGTGCAGAGATTAATGTAGCTAAGGATTGCTTTGCTTATTTCTTGTTATTTTTGTTTGTTATATTTTCTGAGCTTGGATCTTACTCTGTAGGCCAGGCTGGCCTCAACTTCCAAAGTGTTAGTATTACAAACATGAGTCTCTATAGCTAGCATTTTCTTATTTTTCTTCCCCTTCATTTAAGAGTTTGTGATTTGGCTTCTAGGAATGGGTAATCAAGACACTGAAGGGCATGATCATCTTTGCCTTGAATTTGCAGTTACTGGTTGTATGTTTTTACAGTTGGAGAACAAAGCTAGCACTCAAATCCACACCTAGGTGTAAGCAAAAGGATTTGGCTGTTATAAACACTTTTCCAGGTTGAAGGTGAAGGTAACATTAACCCAGAGTTAAAGAACAAGCCAAGCTGGGGACAGGGGAATCAAACAACTTACCTCTAGGAGGAAATTATACACGCGCGCGCACACACACACACACACACACACACACACACACACACACACACACACACAGATTTCTCTTGAGTAAATATCTAGGAGGAAAATGACTGGATTTTATGGTAGCTGTGTTTTAACTTGATAAGAAATCACTGGGGTTGGGGATTTGGCTCAGTGGTAGCCTGGGTTTGGTCCCCAGCTCCAAAAAGAAAAAAGAAATCACTAAGCAGTCTTTGACATTGAACTTTCAGTACTCTGGTCCTTACTCTGGATAACTCTAGTTTTTTGGAAAAGGCAGCTGACTTAGAACTTGTAGGTAAGCAGGAGATAGAGGGTCATTGCAGTCTCTGCTTTGTAGTGTATAAAATGTGTTAGTCTTCTGAGACACAGTATACATGGAGTCTTAATTAAGTTTAAGTGTCAGATACATTTAGGTCTGGAGACCTTTTTTCTTTTTTCTTTTTTTTTCTTTTCTTTCTTTCTTTTTTTTTTTTTTTTCCGGAGCTGGGGACCGAACCCAGGGCCTTGCGCTTGCTAGGCAAGCGCTCTACCACTGAGCCAAATCCCCAACCCCAAGACCTTTTTTCTTGTCAAAGAAGTTCAGACACTTTCGTCACATTTATACATGTGATCCAGTTTGTTTGGAACCAGGGTTGTAGAGAAAATTTATCTCTGAAAATTGGGACTTAGGCTGTGATCTTCTGGGATTCATGGCTGGTATTTTGTTCAAGGTATAAATGGTGTTACTCAAGGGAGGATGCTTTCATTTGCTCTTATATTCCTTTTCCTAAAATAGTCATATGTTTTTGTCTGCTTCTAGTTTTCTCCTTTTCTATCAGTTACCATGTTAAGGTTAAGATTCACATTAGAAGCTGAAGAAATAGCTCATTGGTTAGGAGAACTTAATGCTCTTCAGAGTACTGCTTGAATTCAGTTCCCAGCACTAAGATCATAAGACTCACAAGGGTCTGTAACGCCAGCTCTGTGACCTATAACGCCAGTACCTCTGACTTCCAAGGGTACCTGCATTTGTGTGACTATAACCATGCACAAACATCACACAGACCCAGAGTTCAAACTCACTGTTGAGTGTGGCTGCAGCTCTGTGCATGCCATGATGTGCATATGGGGGTCAGTGGACAACCTCACTGGCCTGCCTGCATGTGGGTTCTAGGAATCACTCAGGTCATTAAGTTTGTGCAGCAATTGGTTTTATAAAAATACTGAGGGATCTCACTGGCCTGAGACAGGGTTTTTGCTAAGCAGCCCAGGCTGAGCTCATTCTTCTTGCTTAAGTTTCCAAAATGGGAGCTGGAGAGATGGCTCAGTGGTTAAGAGCACTGACTGCTCTTCCAGAGGTCCTGAGTTCAAATCCCAGAAACCACATGGTGGCTCACAACCATCTGTAATGGGATCCGATGCACTCTTCTGGTGTGGCTGAAGACAGTGACAGTGTGCTCATATATAATAAATAAATAAATCTTTTTAAAAAAAAGTATTTAAGTTTACAAAATGTTGGGAATTATAGGAATGCGCCATCACACCTAGATATACAATACTATTTGTTTTACTTTGGTTAGTATTTAAGATTTGTTTTCTTCCTTTTCGAGGCAGTCTCACTCTGTAGCCCAGATTCACTTAGAGTGTAGGCTAACCTTGAAATCAGCACGGGCAACATAGCAAAATCTGTCTCAAAAATGAACAAAAAGACAACTTACTGCACTAGACAACATGTGTCAAGCACTCTTGGTACGTTTTGGCCTCATCTGTTGTTCTCCACTCTTCTTCCTGCCAATGACTGTGTTACGGACAGGATAGAGCAGTCACACTTCAGAATGGTCTTGACTATTGAAGTCATTGTTCTTTTCCTTTGTAGCTGTCTGTTCCATTCGCTGCTATTCTCATGGGTCACATGAGACAGATGAGGAGTTTGATGCTCGCTGGGTGACATACTTCAACAAGCCAGACATTGATGCCTGGGAGTTGCGTAAAGGTAATCGGAACATAGATGTACCTATTTGCATGTGTAAATATGAGTTATCTCCACTATTATTGACAGCAACTAGTTTGAAAACATATTGTGTGAGTTGGTGATGATCACACAGCTTGCAGTTAGAAAAGCCTGCAACTTCTATAATGTTTCGTGCAAACTGAGTTTTAACTGGACAGCAGCCTGGAGTATGGTAGTCAGTGATAGCGCTCTTGTCTGGCATGCATAGGTGTTGGGTCTGGTCCCCAGAACTGGGAAGAAAGAAGGAGAGAACACATGCACTGTTGACATTTGAGCCAGAGAACTCTGTTGTGAGATGCTGTTCTCTGCACTGGTGGGTGTGTAATGGCAGAGTTACTACTTTTGTGCCTTTCAGATAATTTAGATGAGCAGTCATTTGAGCAGGAACAAAGTAATCTTAGATCAACAATCTGTAGCAATATGGCTGTGGGTGTGATTGGTACTGTGATGTATTCTTTGTTCAAATAGTTTACAATAATAAAAGCCAGCATCCCAAGTGCTTTTAGTTTCTCTGCCGGAATGTAATGGTCCTGCAGCTGGGGAAATTCTTACTTAAAAACCTGAAGGTCTTACTGATGTATGAAAAGAACAGCAATTCTGCATTTTCATCACGTCTTCAATTTTCATGATGTGTCATTTTGTGCAGCCACAGAAGTAATCATGCCCAATCATTTTCTGGTTGAATGTTTATAAGTCTGTACACTAATGTTTCTCTATAATGATTCTTAATGTCGTCATTTGGGCCTCATTATCTCTTCGTAGGCATCCTTCTGGTTCTTTTTAGATGATTTTTCAATACCGTTTATTTTAAGCCATTCAGAATTTCTATATTGTATTAACAGTTAGGCTTGTAGCCTAAAGCTCTGAGGTTTTTCCTTTAATCTCAAAACTTTTGCATAATTCTGATTCTTTGTGGAAGATTCACTATGCTCTTAATAGTTTGTTACAGGCAGACTCTCATTTTACAGATAATAGTGGCCCAAACAGATGAGGTCACAAGTCCGTGATTCACTAAGAATATAGAGTTAAGCCATGGAGAGTAAGGAGATACATAACAACATTTTAGTGTACAAAGAAGGATATTTCAGGATAATGTGAACTTTTTTTTTTTTTTTTTTTTAACTTGACAGGGATGAATACACTTGTTGGCTATGATCTGGTTCCTGAGCCCAAAATCATTGATGCTGCTTTGAGGGCATGTAGACGGTTAAATGATTTTGCTAGTGCTGTTCGCATCTTGGAGGTTGTTAAGGTCAGTATGATGCTAAGGTTGTTAAAGAATAGGTGGGCCATATCACTTGTGGACACTGGTCTGGCCTTAGCACACAGTATCTTTTAAGTGTAGCTATCCATGAAAGAACATGGCCTATAAAAAGCCTTGCCTTTAATTCCAGCACTTGGGAGGCAGAAGCAGGTGGTCTTCAGAATTTGAGGTCAGCCTGGTTTACATAGTAAGTTCTAGGACAACTAAGGCTACAGTATAGTGAGAGCCTGTCTTTTTTCAAACAAACAAATGAACAAACAAGGTTGCAGAGATGGCTCAATTGCTAAGAGCTGCTGACACTCTTAACTGGATGCTTTTTCAGAGGTTCCAGGGTTCTGTTCCCAATACCCATGAGGCAGCTCACAAGTATCAGTCGTAACTCCAGTTCCATGGGATCTGACGCCCTCACACAGACATCCAGGCAAAACACCAATGCAAATAAAATTTTAAAAAAATGGATAATAGGGGACTGGAGAGGTTCTCTGTTTATGAGTATTGTCTACTCTTCCAAAAAACCTGGGTTTAGTCCCCAGCACACACATGACAGCTCACAATTTTATGTAACTCCAGTTCCAGGGTATCCACACCCTCACACAGACATACATGCAGGCAAAACACCAATGCACATAAACATAAATAAATCTTAAAAAATTGTGTATATAAGATAAAGGCTTTAAGGTTTATAATGGGAAAGTGACAATAACTTATTTGTAATGACTAAGATAATTAAGGATTCTGTAAGCTATCAATCCACTCAGCACTGGTAGTTAATTCAGTTAGGCCTTTAAATTAAAAGCAAGTTTAAAAAATTTCCCTTGTGTTAATTTAATTTTTCTGATGCCTGACAGGCATGTTTAATCATCTTTTCAAAATTCTGTCATTACCACCTTGAACTTCTCTTCCTCCCGTCTCTAATTCTGAAGTGCTAGGTTAGAGGAGTACACCACTGGTTTTGTAGTTCTGAGGATCAACTGAAAGGCCTCCTGAGTGTTTGACAGGCATACTACCCGCTGAGTTCTGATCCCAGCCCTGCACAAGTGATTAAAGGCTTTTCTAGTTTCATTGGGTTTTTTTTTTTTTTTAAGATTTTATTTTATTGTATATGAGTACACTGTAGCTGCCTTCAGACACACCAGAAGAAGGCATCAGATCTCATTACAGATGGTTGTGAGCCACCATGCGGTTGCTGGGATTTGAACTCAGGACCTCAGGAAGAGCAGTCAGTGCTCTTAACCGCTGAGCCATCTGCCCAGCCCCTAGTTTCATTTGTTAACAGAGACTATTCTCATTGCCAACAGGACAAAGCAGGACCTCATAAGGAAATCTACCCCTATGTCATCCAGGAACTTAGACCAACTTTAAATGAATTGGGAATCTCCACTCCAGAGGAACTGGGCCTTGACAAAGTGTAAACTCCCTTCGGTAAGTAGCATGTCCCTGACTGAAGCAAGGAATCAGTTTAAAGGGTGGGATGATAGCAGCTCTGTTGAGTGTGTGTGTGTGTGTGTAAAGGGTGGGATGATAGCAGCTCTGTCGTGTGTGTGTGTGTGTGTGTGTGTGTGTGTGTGTGTGTGCGCGCTGTGTGTGCCATGGTAGCTGTGTGGAATCCAGAAGACATTTTGTATGAATCAGTTTTCTCCTACCATGTGGGTCCTGGGGATTCATCTCAGATTGCCTGGCTTGGCAGCAAGTGTTTTTACCTGCTCAGCCATCTTGATCAGCTCTGAAATTCCTATCCTGACTGTCCTTGTTGTTCTGACTGCTAGGATTACCTGGCTTTAAACTTTTCTGATTAGAGAAAAAAGGCTGAGTACCAGTGGTATAAGTGATGAAGAGGCTACAGAGTGAGGCCCTTGTAAGTTGACTGGCCAGTATTAAAAGCAGAAAGTGCTCCAGAGTGGAGGTGATTTCCTGGGGCTGTAGTTCCATAGGTCATTTTAAGTAAAATATCTTCATTTTAGCACTTTTGCTGACTAATTCTGTGCTCTTTTTTTTTCTCCCCTCTCTGCAGATGGGCTTCCCAAGGACTTAACTGCTATTGCTACTTGATTGAAACAGTTGCCTGGAAATGTTTTATTTGAACAAATTTTCCTTTGCGTATCAAACCATGTAACTTGGACTTTAATAAAGGGAAATGAGTTTGACCCGAAAGTAGGTATCCTATGCCATTTTTTGCATTGAGAAGCAGAGGTTGGTCTGGGCATGTTGGCACACTTTTAATCCCAGCACTTGGGTGGCAAAGACAGGTGGATCCCATGAGTTTGAGGCCAGCCAGAGGCTACATAGAGAGTCTTAAAGACAAAGTCAGCAAGGTGAGCTGGAAAGTGCTGTGCAGCGGCCAGCTCTGCTCTGCCTACTCTCAGCAGCCCTGTGCTAGCTCAGATGTCAGAGCATTTGTCCTTGCTGGGATTAAGGTTAAAGACTAGAGAATTGGGTTTATCCCTTGAAAGATCTAAGAAAACAGCCTTGTTACTTTAGGAGCTCCATAATACTGGGACGTTTCTCACTGCTTTTTGCTTATAGGTCTGGGTGACACCAGTACAGTTGTGTTACTATAACAGGCAAACAGTATTAAGTGAAATGTAGATGCCTGTGTTCTAAAGCTACGCCAGGAGTTTTAGTAAGTTTGGTTTTTGTTGTTTTTAAGATGTACATCAAACCCATGCACTTGTCCAGCCATGAAATCTACTATGGTATAGTTTTATTCTCACCTTTAATAAAATTTGATCCCCTACCAGAAGACCTCTCATTCCCTGGTTAAGAAGTAGAATTGGGGAGATGCAGAGATGGCTCATTGGTTAAGAGCGCTGACTGCTCTTCCAGAGGTCCTGAGTTCAATTCCCAGCAACCACATGGTGGCTCACAAGCATCTGTAATGGGATCCAATGCCCTCTTCTGGTGTGTCTGAAGACAGCTACAATGTACTCACATACATAAAATAAGTAAGTAAGTAAAAAAAAAAAAAAAAAAGTAGAATTGGTCAAGTGGTGGTGGCGCACACCTTTAGTCCCAGCACTTGGGAAACAGAAGCAGGTGAACCTCTTGAGGTCAGCCTGGTCTATAGAGCAATTTCCAGACAGCCAGGGATACACAAAGAAACCCTGTCTCAAATGAAGGAGGAGGAGGAAGAAGAGGAGGGAGGAGAGGGAGAAGAAGTATTGTAACATAACCCTGTGCCTTGCTCTTTAGTTTCCTCCAGATACTATTCATGTTCACACACAGTGCTTTGTTTCCTCCAGATATAATTTAGATGACTCATCCCAGGGACTCATGCTGATGTCCTGTCCTTAGAGGGATACCAAAAAATATTAAACAACAACTCCCTAATATAGCAAATTTAAAAGTTCTATGAATATACATTCAGGTACTATAAACATAAAAGGCATTAAAGGAAGTGTCGTTTTAGTTAAAGCCTCAAGAATTGGGGTAGGGTATTGTTAATCCTTAGACCCCAAAGGTAATTTTACTTAACTGTCATATGTTTGGCCTTTTTACCACTGGAGCGGGAAGAAAGGATCTTTTTTTTTTTCCTCAAAGCTCTCCTAATCTTCCTGCCTCTACTTCCCAAGTGCTAGAATTATAGGTGTGTGAACCACCACAACCATCCAGGTTCTTATTATAGATGAACACAAACTTATTAAAATGGTCTGTTTCGGGGTTGGGGATTTAGCTCAGTGGTAGAGCACTTACCTAGCAAGCACAAGGCCCTGGGTTCGGTCCTCAGCTCCGGGGGGAAAAAAAATGGTCTGTTTCCTCATGGCCATGGATGGAGCCAAGGAGAAAACAAAGCTTGCATCTGTCTACCACGATATGATACACTTGTGTATAAGGCAATGCTGTAATAGTCTTCATGCTATAGACATTGACTGCCTCCTGTACCACACATGCCAGCACCGCCAACAGAGCAACAAACAGGAGAGGGCAAGCTGAAGGAAAGCAGTGGGGAGGGAAGGAGGCCGAGCCGATGGACGGTAAGAAGAGCGAGGCTAATGAGAAGGGAGTTCAAGTTTGAAGCTGCAAGGAGAGGGTTCCCGAGGAAGGTCCTTGGAGTATAAATAGGCTGAAGGTTGACTTGGTGAGAAGAGGAGGGTATCTTTAGACTATAGAACAGTGTTCCCAACCTTCCTGATGCTGGGACCCCCAACCATGAAGTTACTTTCATTGCTACTTAATAACTGCAATTTTGCTACTGTTATGAATTGTAATATAAATATCTGGTTTTGGATGGTCTTAGGCAATCCACATGAAAGGCTCACTTGACAACCATCCCACCCCACACCCCCATCCCCACCACAGAGGTCATGAGCCACAGGTTGAGCACTGCTGTTGTGGGCCATTCATTAACTGAGGTAGGATAGTTTTATAAATTTCTACCTACCATCAGCTCCTGACCTCCCCCCCACCCTGTCCCCCATAAATAGCCTTCACCCCCAACTCCACATATTTTGAATCAACTTTGAAAAATGTGCTTTTAGGCTAGCCAGATGGCTCAGTGGGAAGCATGATGACCTGAGTTCAATCTCCACAGCTACATAATGGAAGGAGCTTAAATCTCAGAAGTTACTCGACTTTCTCTCTCTCTCTCTCTCTCTCTCTCTCTCTCTCTCTCTCTCTCACACACACACACACACACACACACACACAATTTCTTTTTAAAGTTGTTTAGCCGAGAAAAAAAAAACGTAAAATACAGTTCATATTTTTGCAGAGTCCAGTCCTTTTTTTTTTTTTGGTTCTTTTTTTTTTCAGAGCTGGGGACCGAACCCAGGGCCTTGCGCTTCCTAGGTAAGCGCTCTACCACTGAGCTAAATCCCCAGCCCCCTTTTTTTTTTTCTTTTCTTCCCCCCCCCCCCCCCCCCCCCCCCCCCCCCCCCCGGAGCTGGGGACCGAACCCAGGGCCTTGCACTTGCTAGGCAAGCGCTCTACCACTGAGCCAAATCCCCAATCCCCGAGTCCAGTCCTTTGTAGAATATCCTACAATCTGCCTCTGACAGTCCACTCATGGCAGTGCATGTGATTAGCCCTACACCCGAGACAGGCATGTGGACCACTGAGTCCAAAGCCAGCCTGTTCTACATAGGTCTAGGCCAGACAGTGACAAAAAACCTCTGTGCTATGTGGAATTTTAATTGTATCTCTCTTAGGAGACATGATCCTAGTTTTTGGTTTTGTATTTCAAGACAGTGTTTCTCTGTGTGGTCCTGGCTCTTCTAGACCAGGCTGGCCTCAAACTCCGATCTGCCTGCTCTTCCTGAGTGCTGGAATTGAAGGTGTTAGCCGCAGTGCCAGCTATAGTGTAGCTTTTTTTTGTTTTGTTTTGTTTTGTTTTTTGTTTTCCTCAAGTTTTTATTTCATTTATGTGTGTGTGGAGTTCAGGGGACAACTTCTAAGATTCAGTTCTCTCCACTGAGTAGATCAAACTCGGGATTGTCCGGCACAGTGACAAATGCCTTTACTCGCTCAGGCATCTTGTTCTAGCTTTTCACATCTTTCTACCAGATCAAGTAAACAGCACAATGTAGCAGTAAGGTAGGAAATGGGGTTTAGATTCAGACCTGTGGTAAAACTCTTATCTACCAAATAGCACTTTTTTTGAGACAAAATTACATTTTAGCAATGAAGGTGAGGATTGCCTCCAGGCAAGTGTCTGCTACCAAGTACATCCTGGGTCCACCCCCACCTCCACCCCTTAAATTAGGCAACTTTGTTTTCATTGTTCCCAATGAACTGAGTTGGAAGGTTTGTTTATGGACGGGGGGGGGGGGGGGGGGGGGGGGGGGGGGGGGGGGGGCAGAAAGAGAAAGGATTGGGTGTTTACACTGTTCTCCTTAGAGGCCTAGGGCAGGGAAACAAAGGAAACAAAACTGGCCTATGCAAGTAATTCCGGTTATTTTTTTCTATGAAAGAATTGAGACAGAAAACTTTGCTGTCACGCCAATGAAACTGGTTTGGCATATTTGATTATTTCTCTAGTCTTGATTTCTCAAGTCAGTTTCAGTCTGGTGACTTGGCATTTCGTGAATTAACCTGGTCTTGTGGATACCGATCTTACTCCAACAAAACTGTCTCGTTTATTCTGGGAATGGACTCAGGACGTCATGTGTGTTAGGCAGCATTCAACAACTGAGCTGTCTTCCCCAGCCTGCCTTCAATAGGATCTGTAACCACCCATAGAACTGGACAGCCACCTTCCTTGTGCTGTGCTTTTTCTTTTTTCAAGATGGGAAATGCCCCAGAGGACTGCAATGTGAATGAAAGACTAGTAAGCTTATATCTCATTACAGTCATGTATGTTACGGCTATGTTGGGGAAGTGGCTTGCACCTAGTCTTTCTCCCTCCTCTAAGCTTCATAAACTGTCAAGTTTTTCCTGCTTCGTACTAGGAAACTTGTCCTTGGTACAAGGCCACCTATTTTGCAGAAGTGTGGTTCAATTAGCCATTTTCCTACATTGAGTAAGTTTTGTTCAACAGTACAAATGACATAATTCTGTGCCGTGCTTGGCTTGGCTTTCTTAAACTAGATCTGCTTCTATACATGTTTTAGGCTGGCTACTAACTTGCTATGTAACCAAGGATGACCTTGAACTCTAGATTCTTATGCCTGCCAAGTGATTGGCAAGCCTGCCATCAAATCTGACTCTAAAAACATGCTAATTAGACCAGATATTGTATTTTGGAAGTAGATTCTGTACATTTCCTTGTGACTGGGATAAAACAAGGACAGGAGGATGCAGAGAGCCAGGATGGAAATCTTTGGTGCTAATATCTAAGAATCTCAGTCCTACCTAGTGATGCACAACTTTAGTTTTTGCACTCTAGAGGCAGAGGCAGGCAGATTTCCTGGCCTGTGGAGTGAGTTCCAGGACAGCTAAGGCTACACAGAGAAACCCTGTCTTGAAAAGCAAAAACAAAGATTCTCTCTTCAGGGACCTACACATTTGCACCAGCAAAGCAAAAGGATGAACAGGGGCTGTATGTCTTTGCTGTGATCTGTAGGATCTGTTGTGATCCCTCCACACAGCATGGGGGACAAGCTGTTTCTGAAGGGAAGGGTAAGGAGAGCCTCCTGGACAGTCCCTATGAGTTGGGACTGAGTAGCCTGGGTGACCTGTGTCCTGTGGCAGTACTTGCTCTGGAGTTTCAACCTCTAACAAAATAAGATTTATTGTTTGGGGATGGGGATATAGCTTACTTTTCTTACCTTGCTAATTGATGTTATAAAAGGGGGGAGGGTGGAGACCCCCTCAGTGAAAGTAAAGACAAGACAGTTTATTTTGGAGCACAATGGTGACCAAAACCCAGTAATGTGGATTTAGGTTACTCCAAACTCTGTGTTTAAATGTGGTAACAGTTCAACATTTTTCTAAAATCAGAACAGACATAAATCTCAGAGTGGTTGCAGCAAAGTAAGGAAAACTACATATAGACCTTAGGTGCTATCTTATATCAATCTTAGCTTGTCGAATGATTGAGTCCCTCCATTCTTTCCAGGAGACTTATCTGATAGTCACAGGGATGTCAGTCATATACAGAGGTGGGCGACAAACAGAGACAGTTTGTAATTAAGCTCTGGACCTGCACAATTCCAGCCTCCTCATGATCACTGAAGTTCTAAACAGTCGGTCTGTAAAATGGTCAGAGCTGGTACAGCTTCCCTCTGGTACCGCTCTCATGATGTTTTTGTTTTGTCTGTCTGTCTGTCTCTCTTTCTCTCGTTTCTTTCTTTCTTTCTCTTCCTTCCTTCCTTTCTTTCTTTCCTTCCTTCCTTCTTTCTTTCTTTCTTTCTTTCTTTCTTTCTTTCTTTCTTTCTTTCTTTCTTTCTTTCTGGCTGTCCTGGACCTCATTATGTAGACCAGGCTAGCCTCACCATATGTTCTGCCTCCTGAATGCTAGAATCAAAGGTGTGCTTCTGCACCTTGACCCCTGCTGTTTCATTTTAGGGTCTTGAAAACATTTCAGAAGATTCATTTAATTGCCTATATATGTGTCAATGACTGCTGCCTGTGGAGGTGAGAAGAGGTGAGGTATCTCCTGAAACTGGAGTTACAGGTGGTTGTAAGCCCCTCTACCTTTTCCTTAATGTTGATACTGTTTGAGACAGAGTTTTACTATGGAGCTGAAGCTAGTCTTGAACTCATGCATGATCCTCTTGCCTTTACCTCCTAACGACTGGATAGAGGCATGTGCAATTACATCCTTCTGTGACGTTTGTATACAAGGAGTAACTCAGCATTTTGTTTTCAACGTGAAAACTGAACAATAAACTGAGTTGTGTGTTTCTATAAGTAAACAATTCCAGGGCTGGAAAGATGACTCAGTGGTTAACAAACAACACTGACTGCTCTTCCGGAGGTCCTGAGTTCAATTCCCAGCATTCCAGATGAAAATTGGAATGGCTCACAACCACCTGCGATGGGTCTGATGCCCTCTCTGGTGTCTGAAGAGAGCTACAGTGTACTCATTCATATACATGAAATAAATCTTTAAAAATAAAAATTCCAACAGCTGGGAATGGTGGTGTTAACCTGCAGTTCCAGTACCTGGGAAACCAAAGCAGGTGAATTGTGCGTTCAAGGCCAGTCTGGGCTACATAGTGAGATTCTGTTTAAAAATAAAACAAGTCTAACAGTTAGTGTAGGGGTGGATTCATTAAGATAGCATAGACTCCATTAAGTTTGATTTTTTTCAAAAGCTTAACCCCAGACGCTTCCCTTTCTCCTATCCAGCATTTTTTGTTTGTCCCTGGGGATTTAGGTTGTACATTATTGACCTTTCCTTCGACAGTGTGTTAGCTGTGGAGCAGCCTCAAGATATTTGGCCGTTTCTACAAGGATCTGGAGCTTATTTCCAGCCAGACATAAACACATCCCTTGGGGGCCAGAAAAGTCAAGAGTTGACACAGCCTTGTGCCCTGCCACACACAGACTCAAGAGCACACTTCCACCCTGCTTTCTAGTGTTCGATTTATTTTTGTTACTGTGGGACCTTCGTTCTTTTAAAAGATGAGGATTTATAAACTCATGAACTCCGGCCTCCACCTCCCAAACCCTGGGTTTACAGGTGTCCACCATCATGCCTAGTTTCCCATTTTACTACCAAAAAGGGGGGTTGGGTGGGAGGAGAGATGGGGGACAGGGGAGAAGGCCTTTTGCATGCCAGGCATGGATTTTACCACTGGGCTATATATCCTTTCAGCCCCAAGGTTGTATTTAAGTGTGGAAATAGGCCTAAAGAGAGCCAGCTGTGGTCAAGGTCTCAGGCAAAAAACTCACAAAAAGAAAAAAACAAAACCCGTGGGATTTGAGTAGTATGTCATGGGTAAATCCTGACCCTCCCAGACCTGTTTTCTAGAGAAGGTCTCTGTAGCCCCTTCGTATGAGCCGGACCCTTCCTGTATCACCCCTAAAGAAACTCCTGCTGCGGCGAAAGAGGCCCACGACGCATCCAAAGAGCACTTGGGTCGGCACACCCCGCCACCCTACTAAATGTCATTTTACTTCGACTATAGACTGAACTGAGATCCTGCACATCAACAGGCTCAGACAGACTTCGAGTTTCAGAGTACCTGAAAAGCAGGACCTGGGCTGGCCAGCTCCTGACGGGTAGGGCGGAACCTTGGTGCTCTCTCCGCAGCAGGACGCCGGAAAGCGCCAAGGGAAGCCTGCGCCTGCGCGTCGCCATCTTTCTAAAGGAGTGTACGTCTTGTCATTTGTTCTTCCCCGCACCGGGCTGGCCACTGGCAAGGCGGGGCGGGGCCGGTCATGGCGACCGGGGAGCTCCGTGGGCATGTGGTGCGGATGTCCACGCAGGGGTCCCAGCCTGGTGCGGCTCCCGACAGCGTGGCAGGAGCTGCGGGGCTGCCCTCCAGACAGAGCGGCGACGCGGCCCTCCGGCTCGGGGAACGCCCGCTCCCCGCCACGGAGAAGCGTGGACCCTACTTGGTGACGCGCGCACCTTCCATTCAGGCTAAGCTGAGTGAGTGCCATGGGCTGCATGAGTGTCTTTGCTCGAGCGGTCTGCTGTGGCCTGGGGTTGGGCCCTAGAGCCTTGTGATCTTGTCCCCAGAAGGGAAGGGATTTAGGTGCAGCCCTCTCCTGCCCCTGAGAGCCTGGAAAGCAGCGGAATGGGGAAGACCGGGCTGACCCAAGACCCTTTAACTTCCAGAGAAACATCGGGACCATGCCAAGGCCGTCCTACGGAGAAAGGGCATGCTGGGTGCCTTGACGAACCGCCCCGATTCTTCAGGGAAAAGGTCTCAGTGGGCATTACTTCCTCTGTGTCAGCAGCTTGCAAAGAAGGCCTTATCCCTTCCTGCTTAGGAAACGGGGCGCTGTTTAAGGTTGCGCTAGCTAGCTTATCTGCTGGCACCTTAAGAATGAGAACTAGGAGGGATGGTGGTGGGAGGGAGAGTGAGAACCGGAACTACCTCTACTCTTTTAAAACTGTGCTAGTATCACAAAATAGGCTTTGTAATAGGGGAGTTCCATCAGTGCATAGATAGGATATTCATTAAAGGACGGGATAGTAGCTGGAGTCCCAGGAGCGAAGAGGGAGAACCCATGCAGTGTTTTTTGGAGGTTTTAAAAGCAGAATGGGAAGCTCTTCGAGCTCAGTAAGACCTCACATAGCTGTCTATAACTGTATGTTGAAACTCAAATGTGAAAGGATTTGCCTGGGATCCTCTGGTTAAATAAGGTAGAGATGCTGCTTTACCTGGTTCATGAAATGGAAGCTTTCCTAGGAGCTTTCAGTGTAGCAGAGTGGGCCAGAGAAGAATCTGAGGAGGCAGAGCCAGCTGTATAGAGCTGCAGGTCGGTCGTGGTGGCTGTGATGGGGTAGAAGGGAAGTCCAGAATGGCCCAATCAGTTCTTTCTGTGTAGGGGCTGGGCTCTGGCCTTCCCTGTGAAATGCCTGTGCTTTCTTCCCTATCCCGTCTCAGGTCAGTGAAGTTTAACAGGGGCTATACTGCTCTTAGCCAGAGTCCAGATGAAAACCTGGTGTCCCTTGACTCTGACAGGTGAGTGCTTGCCTAGGAAACAGTCAGGAGTGACTTACTAGCACAGTGGGTTGCTTGATGCCCTTGCCTGCTGCCTAATTCCCCCAAGGCCCTTCACATACATCCCAGAACTGTTCTCTTTGAGCGCTGTCCCTTCAGGGATGGCATGGCTGGAAGAGTTCCTGTCCTGTTGTGCTTGCACTTCTAGTGAGAATGACTGTTTCTGCTGGAATCGTCTGAGGGAACCATTGGTACTCCCTGGGACTCTGGGCTTGAGTTCTCTGGTCTTTGCTTCTCAAGTCTTCAGATCCCTTGCATGTCCTCCTTGCTGTTTGCAGCTGTGCTACATGTCCCTGAACTGATTGTCTTCCTCTTCTCCTAGTGATGGGGAGCTGGAATCCAGATACTCCTCCGGGTATTCCTCTGCAGAGGCAAGTCCAGAGCGCCTGCTGTACAGCATCAGGCTGCAGGCAGCGTCACCACCACTGCCACAATGTCTGGTGCCTGCTGTGTGCACAGCTCGATTCCACTCTGCTCTCTAGTCTGCCACTATGCCCTCTTCCCTAAGCAGAGATAACAGGCATCTTAGGATGGCTGTTGAAATTCAGGAGACTGTATCTCCTCAGGGCTAGAAGTGATCTCAGAAGCCCATAACCTAGCAATCCTCTTGATAAGTTCCAGCTAAGTGTTTATAAACTGTGCTGGAGTGTTCTTGTGATTTAAGAAGCATTTCTTAGATGCTTGCTGCCCTTTCCCAACAAACATACAACTCCTTCTTTGGGTAGTTTCCAGGTCTTGTTTCTTGCGGCCTGGACCCACTGGTCATAGGCTTGCCTTCCAGTATGGAAAGGTAACCTAAGTCTTCCGTTTCTCTGAGTCAGCATTCAACCCTCCCCACCCATCTTCCACTGAGCTTGCTTTCTTCAGTTCCGTCTCTGGAAATTATCTGAGCATACCTCCTAGGCTGGTCTTTAGGACATCTTTCCAGAATGATTGTCCCAGAGAGAATCAGAGGGACAGAAGATTCTCAGCCAGGCATAGTAGCGTGTGCCAGTACAAAGGAGCTGTAGCAGGACACAATGGCACTGAGTAGCGCTCCTTTATTCTAGGAATCTCTGGCTAGACTCAGTTTTTGCAAAGGAGAAAGCCGCTTGCACATATGTTAAGATTGTCAAAAACTAAGAAAATTCTGTCAAGAATCACAAGTCTTAAAATTTCCTAGTGTCGGGGCTGGGGATTTAGCTCAGTGGTAGAGCACTTACCTAGGAAGCGCAAGGCCCTGGGTTCGGTCCCCAGCTCCAAAAAAAAAAATTTCCTAGTGTCACTGACATCCTGCCTGCCAGTATGCTGGTGAAACCAGGCTGACTTTGCAGGACCAGCCTTGCCCGCAGAGAAGGAACTGGCTGTCCCCTACTCCTGTCTACTGTTCCATATATAACGCTAATACTACAGCCTGTTTTTCTGTTGTCATCCTCTCTCCCTCTTTTGAAACAGTTTCCTCTCTACATAGCTTTGGCTATCTTGGAACTCACTATGTAGACTAGGCTTGCCTTGAACTCGGAACTGCTTCTCTGTCTCCCAAGTGCTGGGATCAAAGGCATGTGCCACCAGAGGGCAGCCCCATATTCTTGAATCTTGACAGGATATCTGGGTGCCAGTGGGGAAAGCTAGTACATTGATTTTTAATGTGAAGCCGGGCGGTTTTCAGTAAGCCTCTGGGGAGTTCCTAACTGCTGGAAAGACACTGCAGACAAATGGTGATCCTGATCTGTAATCTAGGATGTGGAGTTGGCCTGGGGCTAGGTAGAGCAGGGACAGGAAGCTGGGGGATGGGGAGGGGGGTATGACTGGGACCTGCCTTTAGGCGGCAGCTCATAGTTCTATCCTCTTCCTTCAGCAGGTGAACCAGGACGTGAGCCGGCAGCTGCTGCAGGATGGATATCACCTGGATGAGATTCCAGATGATGAGGACCTGGACCTCATTCCTCCTAAGCCTATTGCTTCTTCCACGTGTTCTTGCTGCTGGTGCTGTCTTGGGGATTCTTCCTGTACCCTCCAGTAGCCACAGCCCTCCAGGATAGGCAGATGGCCCTGCTGGCCCTTCACAGCTCAGTGCACTGGGTACTGCTGCCAGCCTAGAACCACTGGAGGCATTGACCTCTGAGCAGGTCAGTGGCCTACAGGTAGCCCTCACCTGGTGCTTCTCATGTCAGAGGTCCCCGTCTGGGTCATAGGTGACAGGTGGAAGTCAGCAGGTTTCCATTGGGGCAGTTCCAGGAAGCCACTTTCATAATGTGGTTCTTATGCTGCTGACAGGGATTGCTAAGAAAACCATTTACAGACATTCTGACTGGTGTTTGTCAAGGTGTTCTGAGGCGGGAGAAGAAAACTCGTCCGCTCAGGCTGTGCTCGGAGGTGTAGTGGGAGGCAGAGAACGGCACTTTATGGTCTGCAGTAGTGAAAGAGTACAACTGGGGCCAAGTCAGGAAAGCACCAAGTGGGTTGTCCCTTCAGGTTACATCCTGTTTGTTATGGCAAGGAGTCTAAATGATGGAGTAGGACCATGGCTTTCAGAACCTCTGGACTTGGGACATTCTACTGGTCCTGCTGTCTGGATGGGCTTAGTAACTCGGTCAGCCCTTTACCCATTAGAAGAGAACTGTTCTGTCATATATGTTTATTTATCTGTAGTTCCCTGACCTTGGAGTTTTTCTGCCTTCTTTTTTTTTTTTTTAAGGTAAAAATTGGATTGGCTGCTGAGGCTATCACCAGAAACCCACAGTTTTTATGATTACCAGCAGAGGGAGCTGCTGGGAAGTCAGTGCCTTCCTATAGTTAGCTATTTAAGCTTTTGAGAAGTATTGATGGATGAGAGCCAACATCCTGGTGTAGCTGTGTGACTCTGGCCTACATGGAAATGTTTAGACAGGATGGGAGGGGAGACCCCACCTGCGTTGATGAGTCTGCAGTGCGGGGGGGAGGGGGGGGCTTCGCTCTAACAAGGTCATTCCTATGGCACATTCCTCTCCCCCAGCACAGGACTCACAGGCTGCAGGTGTAGTGCACTTGCCTAGCATGTGCAAGGCTGGGAGGGAGGGGGGACGTGGGAAATAAAACAAGCCTGCGTGTGAGCACAGCTCAATCCCAAGCTGAAAACAAACGCAGGAATAATCTCTCCTGCTATACTAAGCCTCTTCCTGGAATTTAGTTTTCCCAGACCCCTTCCCCAGGTTGTTTTATCTAACCCGGGTATGTGGTGAGGCTTGGGGTAGATATGGTTCCCAGCATAAGGGGCACAATAGTCAAGAGTTAGGGGTTGGGAACACATGTGACTGTCCTACCCAGTGACTACTAGAGACTTAGGAGGGATGATATGCCCTGTGTCCTTTCATGAGTAGTAGTAGAAAGGGTCAGGTGAGAAGGTAAGGCCTTCTGTGTCCCTCAGCTACAGACCTGCCTGCCCTTTCTACTGCTGCCCAGCAGGGCTTGTTCTCAGGCTGGGGAAGGGTGAAGCAGTACACTGTCTACCGCTGTTCACTCAACTGCCGGGCAGCATCACGGGAGGGAAGATGGAACCGGAGGCACATCTGCTTGGTTCTTAGGTTGGGCCATAGATGCTCTGTGCTGTGGTGGGAGTCTGCAACTCAGTGCAAGGATCTCTGATTCTGAGCACTTTATGTAAGGCCCGCAGGGAAGGAGCACAAACCATATCCCGGCCTTCTGTAAGTCTGCAGGGTGGAGGCCTCGTGTGAAAAGGGAATACATGTAGGGCAGAGTAAGGACTTGGCAGGGCTCAGTGAGGGCCAGAAGTGGTTGTGGAACTGAAGTGTAGAGCTCTGTTTCTATTTGGTTAGAACACAGTAGCTTGGACATTTGGCAGCTCCTGGGGGTGGGCAGTACCCCCAAACCACAGTCTCTGGGTGGTTGTTGCTGTAGTTAATAGTTAACATTGAGGTACTTGGCTGGAACCGTCCCTGGAAGGAAAGTTCTTGAGCTGGGTGGCCTTGTGTGGGAAAGCATTACTCGTGGAGAAAGCTCAATAATGTCCAGTTAGGAGGGATAGAAAGGGACAGCTGGTAGGGGCTGGGTGAAAACACCACCAATATTGGCACAACAGTGCCCACATCCTAACTGCCTTAATTCCGAGGGCTGGGTGTTCTTCAGGGGCAGTCCCTGGGAAGGAGTGCATCTGAGCTTCCTCAGGAGTGCTCCCTGTGTTTACGCTGCTTCTCAGACCTCTCTCTCGGCTTGCACTTTCAGTCTGTTATAATAAATGCAATCCTGGTAGTTGACCTTTATTGTGTTGGAGTGGGTTTTTTCATTTTTGTCTTATTTGAGGCAGTTTTTCCGTGTAACCTTAGGAGTCCTGAACTCACTCAAACTTAGACCAGGTTGGCCTCAAACTTAAGAGCTCTGCCTACCTCTGTCTCCCAAGTGCTGGGATTTTTATAAAAGCGTGCACCAACGCCACCACCCAGCTTTGGTTTTTATCTTCTGTGTGTGTGGGTACATGTGAGTGTATGTGTACTATATGCACACAGGTACAGGAGTCCACGGAAGTCAGGAGAGGTGTCACATCCCTTAGAACTGGAGTTACGACTGTGAGCCACCACATGGGAGCTGGGGATAAAACCTGGGTTCTCTGCAAGAACAGCAGCAAGTACTTTTTAACTGCTGAGTCGTCTCTTCAGTTCCATATATAACACTAGCCTGGGCTGTATGAAAGCGCATACCGTGCAAGTATGAGGACCCAAGTTCGAATCCCTGAGCCCTCTACCTCAAGCACCCAAATAAGAAGCCAAAGGTAGTGACACGCCCCTGTAATCCCAGTGGAGGTCAAGACAAAGGACCAGGGAGACCTGCTAGTCAGTCAGTCTAACTGAACTGGTGCATTCCAGACCAGTGAGAGACCCTGTCTTTAAAAAGGTCGATGATTCTTGAGGAATAACACATAGGTGCACGTGCACATACACAACCACGTGCAAACACCAGAAGCCATAATGAAGCAGAAGCAGAACGCTAAAGCCAACCTTTGGAACATGAAGACAGTCTCAGAAAAAGTAAACTACCAGAGCAGAAGGCCTGCTTGCATGCAGTCCAACCGAGGCTGGAGCTGGCTTCCTCTCCCACCCCTTCTTGTAAAAGATTCTGGAATCTAGCCTGCCACCTCCAGGAAGCTGTATGAAGAATTAAAACCAAAACCAAAACAACATCAGAGAGCTCTTTCCTTCCAAATCAGGGCCAGGCACACCAAGGACTGCTCTTTACTCTGTATCCTCAACACACATGATCTTTAATTACTTTGATAGAGCTAGAGGGGAACAAGCTTCATTAGTCCACTGGCCTGTCACTTCCCTTTCTCTGCAGCTGAGAGGATGCTGAGCTAACAGTGGGTGACACACATTTTGTTAGCCTAACACCTCAGCTGGGGCAGACTGGTTAGTGGATGACACACCTGGCTCAGAGGTAAAGGAGTGTTGAGAGGTACAGTGGAGTGGCAGGCCTCAGGCTTCACACAGACTCCTTTGTCCTGAAGATGGTCTAGCCTGGGCATGCTCTGGAGTCACTAATTCCAAACTCACTATTCTAATCCAGTATGTATTCAAAGATTGCACAATAGGGACAGGGATTGGGCTGGATCTCCAGGATGTGGAGCTGGCCAGAATATAGTGCTAGGCAGAGAGACTAAGAACTGGTCTCTACAGCAGACAGCAGGCCCGGAATATCAGCAGATTCTTTGGTACGGTAAGCTTCAGTAAGACAGTCTCATTGGCCCCAATGAAGAGCACTCCACCACGGGACAGAGGGATTTCTCCTTGGACTGAAGGTATGATAGCTGTCACTGTCCCTTGGACCAACAGAAGGATGCTGGCAGAGTCTAGTGTCAAGACTTTGTATTCAGTGACGGAGCCAGGGACCTGGTAGAAAGAAGCCATAGAAGAGTATAGTTTACACTCTGCTCCTGGGTTCTAGACCACCTCAGGGGCTCTGCTGCCTCCTTTCCCACTATTCAGACTCTTGGCACCATGAAGGCCCACATCTGGTCCCTGGCAAAGAAATAGCTGGGCTCTGTGGCTGCCCCAACCAGGTGGGCTTGACAGGAAATCTAGCCCCAGGTATACCCCATGCTATACAAGGATACCCTCCAGGCCCACTTACTCACCTCTATCTTCATAACTGTGAAGTCTGGCACAGGGGGATCGTAGATAGAGAGGTAGGGGTCATCTTGACTCAGTGTTGGTGCAAACAGTCTGTCTTTGCTGGGGCTAGGTGTGTAGTCGAGCATTTCACACAGGGTTGACACATCAATGAATTTGGGTGTCAGGCCAGCACGCACGGTATTGTCTGAACATGCCATGCATTCCACGCAGTCTGGGGACAGATAAGTGTCATGTAATAAGATGGTAAATAAGCCTTTGGCTCCCCAGAGGTGGGCCTCCTACCCTAGGCCATGTCAATGCCTATAAACTGGGTTAAAATGTGCAAATATCATGGGAAAATATGTGAAGGTAACAGGCCCCAAATTATATTAACCCCTGCATTAAGGACTTCTGCAACAGAATCCTGTTGCGAGTAGATAAGCTGCCAACAGTCAAATGGGACATCCAGTCTGACACTGTGGTTCATGCCTATAATCACAGCACTCACAAGGCTGAACGGGGGTGGGGAGGCTACCACATGTTTGAGGCCAGCCTGGGCTACAGAGTGAGACCCTGTCTCAAAACAAGAACAGCAACAAAAAGGGAGGGTCAGTAGACACACTCGTTATGCAAGCATAAATGCCTGAGGCCAAACACCAAAAACCCCACGTTAAAGCCAGCGTGTAGCACATACAGTTGTAATCCCAGCACTCCTGTGGGGAGACAGGAGAATCTCTGCAAGTTCACAGGCCAGCTAGACTGGAATATGTGGCAAGAAAAACAAGAAAGCATCAGAACAAGAGACCCTCAAAGTAGAATGAGGATGAACTCCCAATCCCCAGGCTGTCCTGAGCTCCATGTGCATCCTGTGGTCCATGTGTACCTGCATTCACACACAAATAGCTTCCTTTTGTTGCATCCCCCGTATTTTAGGGTAAAAATCTCTCCAGGCAGGTAGCGTTGGTATGCAATCACAAGTGAGAAGAGAGAGAACAGCAGCTTTGTCCAGTGTGGTTTGGCTCAAACGGATGTCCACTCTCATCGAAGGGGCTTAATGTCAGAACTTGTAGCTAGTGGCAGATTATGAGCAGTATCTACCGCCCAGCTGGCAGCCACCATCCACACTGGCTCAGTCACCCCGAGGTCACCGACCTTGGTCTTTCATCCACACAAACAAACAAGGTCCAAGGGGAATGGCAGTGGGACTTAACTACTGAAATGGGCTCACCTCCCTTCAGGTAGGCATGGGGCACGTTGGCCTCCAGAAACATGGCTTCCCCAGGCTTCAAGGTGATCAGGTTCAGGAGGTAGATGGCGAAACATCCGATATCACCCGGGTACTGCTGGTGCAGCTGTAGCAAGAGCTCCCCACAAATGTCATCCATGCTGTTTCCGTTAGATACTGAGGGTCACAGAGCATCCCAAGGCCACTAAGACACACATGGTATCCACAGCTTTACCCTGACAAAGGGAGTCTTGGTAAACAGTCCCTGCCTGTACGTATGCAGCTGCTGGGCCTCATCTTTGCACAAAAATACCGTCTCTCCTCAGTCACATGCAGGTCTGGCCAGGCTACAACAGCTGGGCACTGTGGTGCACAGCTATGATCCCAGCACCCAGGCAGAAAGCTCACCATTAGTGAAGGGCAGACAGACTGGATGGCAGAGTATGACCCTGTCTCAAATGATACAGGCCAGGGACATACCTCAGTTTGTAGAGTACTTGCCCGGCATGAATGCAACCCTAGAGGGGTTGGGGATTTAGCTCAGTGGTAGAGCACTTGCCTAGCAAGCACAAGGCCCTGGGTTCGATCCCCAGCTCCAAAAAAAAAAAAAAAAAAAAGAATGCAACCCTAGGTTTGATGCTTAGCCAGCGCCCCCCCCCCAAAAAAAACAAACAAACAAAAAAAAAACGGGATGGTGGCACATGCCTGTAATCCCAGAAAATGGAGGGAGGAGTGTCAGAGCTGTAAGGCTATCCTTAGCTACATAACAAGTTTGAGGCCAGCCTTGGGTACAAGAAACCTCATCTCAAAGGGAGGTAGGGGGAAAAATTGTATGAAAACTATTTTAAAACACATATACCACTAGCATCTCCAGTTCAGATTTTGACAAAAACATCTCCAGACAATTGTCCAGGAAGAGTCTCCTGATTAGGGACCACTTACTGCTCTTAAGCTCAAAATCTATTATGGACAAGGAGATAACCCGAAAACTTCATGAAGAGCGGAGCTATTCCCTGTTAACCAAGGACTTCCCTTTCGTTAGCACTTCAACTCCCATGTCTCAGGAAACTGAGATGGTTGTCTACCCCAGAAAGCACAGTGCACAATGTGCCATGGGCCAAAATGTGCCCTGGAAACTGACCAAGAGGAGATGAGCCCAGCCTGAGCTGGAGGGATGAGGGAGGCTTCTTGGAAGGGCAGGGGCAGGAGCAGGGTGAGCTCAGTTTCCTGGAACAGCAGATAGGGGGTGGGGGGGAGTATTCAGAATGTGCAGGAATTACAATAAAGAAAGCAGTGTTCTAAGTGGGAGGATCTCCATATCCTTGCTCAGTAGCTACTCTGCTAAACACTGGGACAAACATGAAGCCTCTGACCTAGAGAACCCAAGTTTGAACAAATGCGCACACAGTGCTAAGGAGTCCCTGTGTACCTGGATGTCAGAACAGCACAGGTCAAGGTCCTCCAAGAGTATGCAAGCAGATGAGATGCTCAAAACCACAGCAACACAAAACAGGAGGGCAAGTTCGGGTAAGGGAAAACTGTGACACACAACTGAGGCTGTGACACAAAAGTTACACTGCAGGGACTTGGGGACAGACTGAACCAGAAGAGGGCTTCCTGGAGAAGGAGCTGGACCTCCTCGAGGAGCTGCCACGTAAGCTCCTGGCTGAGACTCTGTCAGCCTTGTTTCTCACTGTGTGTGTTGACTCTGCAGGACAACAGTGACACGACCACACCCACCTTGGTCATTTCCTGAACTCTGTTAGCACAAGATCAGATATCTAGGAAGGCTTTAAGGAAGAACTTAATGGTTAAGAGCACAAGACTTGAGTCCTCTACAGAAGGAGTGCTCCTTGGTCCTTTCCGGCTCTCTAGCCCCCTAAATGCAAGTCTGCCCCCAAGGGAAGCATCTGGGAATGCCTGGGTAGAGGGCCCTGATAGAATCCTCTAGGCCAGTCTGCTTCCAACCACCTCAAGAAAACCAGTTTGGAAGAAGCACTCAACCTGGGGCCTCACGCCACCGAGACTGGGAAAGGAACGGTAGCAGTTGATCGTAGGACCATCTAAGTTTGGCCCCTTTTAGTGTCTTGCTTGGTGAAAAGGGCCAGGAATCCTGTCTCCGTGGCCTCATCCCTGCCTGTGTTGGGAGCCCAGGCTTGGGCACTGTACCCACCCAGGCCTCTGCCACACCTACTTTGCTGGGAGATCCGTTTCACCAACAGGTTAAGCTGCTCCACCACCACCTTCTTCTCACTCTTCATCAGGTGGGAAAAGCAGTTCTTCAGAGCAGAGGCCATGGCCCCAGAACCCTCATTCATGCTCTTCTTCAGCTGTGCTGTGGCATCCTCTCCAATCAGTGACTGGAACTCAGGCACCTCTGCAGGGTGGCCAGGGTGAGGAGATGTCAAGAATGAGGAGTCAGAACACTAAGAAGTGAGGCCGTCCCACCTCATCCCTAACCAAACACCCAGCAGCACTACACAAACTGTGCTGTGTAAACATGGTTCACCAACGGCCCTTAGCAATCACGCCTTACCCTCTGGCCCACTGACCCTTAAAACTGCCTCACGAGGCCAAGATCCCTTTAGTGCCTATGATATTGACTCTCTGTCTCTGTTTCCCCTCTGGCCAGGCCCCTCCTGTTTCAGACCCAGTACATGTAACCTCAGCATTCCTGTCCAACCTTACTCTTCAGAAAGGTCACAATCTCCTCCACTGGCCGGAAACCACACAAGCCTTGGAAGGGTGTAAGGGCAATGGCCATTTCTGGCTTGTGGTTGGCATCGGGGTAGTGCTCTGGAGCCTGAAGGTGCAGCTTCTCTGCCAGCTCCTGTGGATGGGCAGTGGAGGACAATAATTGGGGTATAGCTACCATCGTCAGGAGTACCAGCCTCTGCAGTCTCTGCTGCCCAAC
Organism: Rattus norvegicus; assembly: GCF_021556685.1. Taxonomy (NCBI): domain Eukaryota; kingdom Metazoa; phylum Chordata; class Mammalia; order Rodentia; family Muridae; genus Rattus; species Rattus norvegicus. Next base: position 65,690,311 of record NC_141541.1, read on the forward strand.
CGCTCCGTTTACCGGATACCTCTGGCAATGAACCCAGTCAAGGCATCATGCTGGGGCTCAGCCCACCCGGGACAGAAACATGGGCCAGCGGAGAGCTGGGACAGACTTAAGAGACCTGGCCTGTGACTCAGAAACCCTCGACAGCAGGCACATAAACTGTATGACTGGGGTAAATGATTTTGGGGAGGTATAATTAGAAATATCTGGTCATCCTCAGCTCCATAATGAGTTTGAGGCCAGCTTGGGATTCGTGAGACCAGTCTTTAAAAGTCCCCAAATTAGGGGTTGGAGAGACAGCTCAGCATTTAAGAGCACTAGCTGCTCTGCTCTGGCCGAGGGCTCAGGCTCCTTTCCCAGAATCTCCATGGTGGCTCACAACCATCCGTATCTCCAGTTCTAGGGGATCTGATGGTCTTACTTACAAAGGCACCAAGCTTTTATATGATGTACATGGAGGCCCTCAAACACATACACTAAAACAATCTTTTAAAAAAAGGCGCTGGAGCTGTAACTCTGTGGTTAAGAGCACTGGTTGCTCTTCCAGAGTACCTGGGTTCGGATCCTTGCACCCACAATGGCAGCTTGTGACTGTCTATATCTCCAATCTCAGGGGACTCAAAGCCCTCTTCAGGCCTCCCAGCACACCAAGAGTGCACAGGCCTACATGCAGGCAAAACACTCAGCCACATAAAATAAAGACATGTGTTAAATAATTTTAAAAAGAGGAGTTTAGACAGACTGCTTAAGCTGGGCTAGGCTTTGTTCAAGAAGATTAACATGGTGGGGTGCGGCTGAGGCAACAGCTGGGGGTGCCTGCCCTGTCCCGGAATTCCCAGGCGGGGGAAATGGCAGATATGAATAGACCTAGGCTGGGGGAAGGGAAGCCAAGGACAAACTTGGAGACTCTCTTGGCAGAGGCCAGTCAGTTGTCCACTTACACTTGGCTTCTGTACGTGTCACTAGCATCTGTGCCCGAGCAGCCAAGCTGGGGTTAGTAAGACTTGAATTTAGCCCTGAGCTAGAGCCTAGTATGGGTAGAGGAAATCTGTGGGGAGCTCCCCCCGCCAGCCCTTCCTACACTGCCCTCTGTACCCTGATCCTGTACCTTGTTAGGGTGTGCCTGGATAGACAGGGCCGTTTCCACTGAGAGCACTTTGAAGAGGAAGGGCAGCTTTCCGTTAAAGGTGTCTTTGACCTTTTGGCCTAAGCTGTTCTGGTTCTCAGCAATCCACTGGCCTAAGGTCTTTTGGGAAATACGGTTGTCAAGGATCTTGGCATCTCCCCGGGGGTGTGCCCCCATCCACAGCTGGAAAGACAGGAAAGTTGAGAAGAAAGGAAACAGTGGACAGTCCTGGATGTATGAGGAGGCCTGGATCAGTATCAGTACACTGGCTTCTGAGGTGCTGGGGACCAAGCCTGGGGCCTGCCATCCGGACAGGAGGAACTCTGCCATTGCCTGTCCAGATACTCAGATGCCTCTGGAAGCATGAGTCTCAACAACAGATCTGTGAGAGCTTAGCACTCATTTATCTCAGTCTCAAAAGACACAACTTTCTTTCCTATGTTTTGTTTTTTCTCTTCTCATAAGAAGGAATACATTTGGGATTAATAAAAATAAAAAAATTAGGGAGCTGGAAAAATGGCTCACTAACTCCAGTTCCAAGACATCCAATGTTTCTGACCTCCACAGACACCTGCACTCACATGCACATAACCACATATACACAAACATACCTGTACATAATATAAAATAATAAGTTTTGGGGGCTGGAAAGATGGCTCAGCAGTTAAGAGCACTGACTGCTCTTCCAGAGATCCTGAGTTCAATTCCCAGCAACCACATGGTGGCTGACAACCATCTGTAATGAGATCTGGTGCCCTCTTCTGGTGTGTCCAAAGACAGTTACAGTGTACTTACATATAAATAAAATAAATAAATAAAATAATAAATCTTTTAAAAATTTTTTAAAGAAAAAAAAATTCATGAAAGTCAAACACTTATTTATGGCTAGGAGTGCTGTTACATGCCTTTAATCCTAACACTTAGAACATAGGGGTGGAGAGATTGAGCATTCAAGGTCATTCTCAATTGTACAGCAAGTTTGAGGCCAGCCTGGGCATCCTGAGACAATCTTCAAAACAAATGAACATTCAGTAAGTGCTAGAGCAGCCAGGGTTCAAGAAATAACACATGTTTAAGCTGTGTTTGGTGGTGCACACCTTTGATCCCAGCACTCAGGAAGCAGAGGCAGGTGGATCTTGTGAGTTCCAGGCCAGCCTGGTTTACAGAGCAAGTTTCAAAACAGCCAGGGCTACACAGAGAAACCCTGTGTGTGTGTGGGGGGGGGTCCCCAGATATTTTATCCTCCTTTATATGAGACAGGATTTTGGTACAGAGACCAGACAGATTCTCCTGCCTTACCTCTCTACTTCTGTGATTACAGTGCTCTGATTACAGCTTTCTTTGTGCAAGTATCTGCACTGGTTCCAGAACCAAGAGAAGCTATTCTACGAGCTGCAGCGATTCTTCCCAACTGATCCATATGGCTCGTGTCAGACCCTTTGGTCTCACTTAGGGTAAAGTGGAATGATGTACAGTCAGGGTCTTACCTCCGCATAAGGCTTGTCCTCTGAGATCTGGGTCAGTGGGTCACTGCAAGCCAGTAGGCATGCCACTTCACTTTTGGAGCCCACCTTCCCCCAGGCATACTGCTGCACCACACAGGAAAGTGGGAACACTGGGGACACAGACAAAAGGTCAGCTTCCACTCCACTCTTCAGACCTGGCTCTAGTGCTAGGGAACCAGGAATGGGGGCGGGGAAATCTAAGGGCAGAGCCACCCAAGAGTGACTTGGGAACGTCACTCCTCTCTTTCACAATCGTCGATGTTCTCATCTGTAAGATTGGCAGATACGGATCTTGTCTGCCATGGGGAAGAATTGAGTTCGGATGATGGGGAGGGAAAAGGAACTAACTACTCATCTCTCTGCAATTGGTCAGTTCCGAAGTGATTCGAGCGCACGCACCATTCTCCTCTCTAAACCCCGGTGGTACTACCCACTCCAGATCCCGTACTGTGCCCAGAGTCCACGGGAATGATCACGGCCCGCTAGGTCCTGCCAGTATTGGGCCCCAGAACGCGACCACCACCAAGATAGCCAACACCAGTAAACGGCTCACCTCGCGGATTCGCCATCCTAGTTGCCTGAGACCCGGCTTCAGGAACGTAAGCCCTTCCCAGCAGCCTCGGCTTTTCTGCGCGCGGAGCTTCACGGGAAATGTAGTTTACAGAGCCCACTGCCTCACCTAAGCAGTCAGGAGGCTCTGTTGCCCAAAAGCATTAAGGCTAACTCTTGGTTTCAACACTCCCGCCTTCATCCTTCTTTTATCCATATGTAAGTACTGAGAAATCGCTAAGTACCACAGACTGAGAACAAGATAGCACTGCTTTTGTGCTTTTTCTGTATGTTTGGAGGAGTTAATCTAGAAAAGGGAAGTAATTGAATAGATCTTAACAGTGTGTTAAAAGGTAAAAAACAGCGATGCATAGTGGCACACTCCTATAATTCTTGTGGTTAGGGATTCAAGACAGAAAGCTTGTCTTGAGTTTGAGATCAGCCTGAGGCACATAGGCCATCTGGGTAAGCCCCAGTAAGAAGGAGACATTTGAGGAAGAGTGAAGAGTATTCCTGGCAGAAGAAAGAGCTAGCAAGAATCTCTTGTGCTGCTGGAACTAGAGAATGTGCCTATACAGTCCACAATTAAATAACAAAGAGGCCAACACTGCGGGACAAAGGGATACACACAAATGCAGGCACGCACGCACACACGCACGCACGCACGCACGCACGCACGCACGCACACACACCGAAGGTAAAGGGGTCAGCAAAACGAAAAGGCTATGCCTAGGGTTCATTCGCTATCATGGGGATTTCAGGTTTTCCCGAGTGCCCAGTGGTTAGAAGGTTACTGGGTGATGTAATTATGATGATGGTGGCAGATGTCACTTGTACCCCCATACACTCCTCCTATGAACTTCTGTTTCTCGCTCTGTAGAATGAGATGTGTAATATAGATCTGCCAGATTTATTGTGGGGCCTATGAGGACCGTAAACAGTCAGTGCTGTGTCCCTCCGCCCCTCCCATCCTAGGTGTTTCCAGAACCCCGCCCTCCTCCAGTCTAAGCTGCTCATAAGCTGTGCATAGGACAGAGGGAGAGGTCACCAGGAACCCTGCACAGGGAAGGCAGGGAATAGACTTCTGTTGTGGCATAATCTTGTCATAACTTCTGTAGAAAGTCTCTGACATCCGGACCTCCACAACAGCCTACAAGAACAGAACCCAGCTAGACACCTAGACTCACAGCCGTCAACACTCCTGGGAAGAGGAGAGAGGGGCCACAAACTTCAAAGGGCCCTCTAATAGGCCCAAGCATTGCAAACAGCACCCACAGGTCTTGCTCTCTCTCTCCATCCCTCTCCCTTGCTAAAATTGTTAGATTACATTCCTAATGCTAGGCACCAAGTTTCACTCTCTTATGTGGCCACTTCCTTATGCCCACCCAACTCAACCCTGAGGCTGATCACCAAGGTCCATCGATCAAAATTCATTATTTGGCTGCACTGACAATCATGTCCAATCAGGACTTACCAACTCATCCTAGCACAAGCTTCCCCCCCCCCCCCTTTTTTTTTCTTTTTTTCGGACCTGGGGACCAAACCCAGGGCCTTGCGCTTGCTAGGCAAGTGCTCTACCGCTGAGCTAAATCCCCAACCCCTCTTTTTTTTGTTCTGCAGAAGCACCTACTGCTATTTGTGTCTGCTTGATCCAAAGGCAGACTGTCCCCCTGCTTGCCCTCTCTGGGATGAATAAATTTCCTTGTGTTGAGAATTCTGTGTCTGGACATGTGTTTTGTGCCTTCATAACACACACACACACACACACACACACACACACACACACACACACAGAGAGAGAGAGAGAGAGAGAGAGAGAGAGAGAGAGAGAGAGAGAGAGAGAGTAGGGATTGGTTTCCACAGTTTCTACCATATCTGTCCAAGGAAAGGGAGCTAAAACTTTCTTTCCCAGATGTGTATACCAACTCCTCCTGGAGTCCTTTTGTTTATGTAACTTAACCTGTATTTCAAAGGAAGTGTTCCTATATCCAACTAATAAAATGGGAAACATAAGAATCATGTGCTTGGGGGTTGGGGATTTAGCTCAGTGGTAGAGCGCTTGCCTAGCAAGCACAAGGCCCTGGGTTCGGTCCCCAGCTCCGAAAAAAAGGAAAAAAAAAAAAAGCATGTGCTTGCCAGCTCAAATACCTACTACCTTGAAGTTCTATACCCTTCCCTCAACCCTGCTCCCCAAGCCATACTAAGTTACTGAGATAAGGACTGGACACAGGAATGGGGCACGGCGGCACACACCTTTAAGTCCAACAGTTAGGAGATGAAGACAGGACAATCTCTATGAGTTCCAAGCTAGCCTGTGCTACATAGTGAGACTGTCTCAAAGAGCCAGAGTGAGAGCAAGAGCGAGAGCGAGAACAAGAGTGAGAGCGAGAGAGAGAGAAAGAGAGAGGGAGAGGGAGAGAGGGAGAGGGTGGAAAGGGAGAATATTAGACACTGGAGATAGAGATGGTTTTGCAATAACACTGCTCTTCCAGAGAACCCAGGTTCCAGGACCAGGCACACACATGGTACACAGAAACAGATGCAGGCAAAACCATGTACACATACAATTACAAAAGAGCTGAACCCAAGAGGTCAAGAGGCACTTTCTTTTTTAGATTTATGTATTTATTTTATGAGTACAATGTAGCTGTCTTCAGACAAACCAGAAGAGGGCATCAGATCCCATTACAGATGGTTGTGAGCCACCATGTGGTTGCTGGGAATTGAACCCAGGACCTCTGGAAGAGCAGTCAGTGCTCTTAACCACTGAGCCATCTCCCCAGCCCTCCAGAGGTATTTTCATTGAAGCCATCACAGACACCAGAACTAGAATCACTTCCACAGAGTAACCTTTGCATAAGAAAGAAAAATATGAACTTTAATTGTTGAGACAGAATGTTTCCATCCCATGCTATCCACTCCCACACAGGAAAAATTATCTGCAAAGGAAACCAGGGTGCCTAGAGAACCTAGAATCTTCCACCACTCACTCTTGCTGGTCTGACTCTTGAAGGACAGCTTATACTGTTATCCAAGGATATTCTCTCTCTCTCTCTCTCTCTCTCTCTCTCTCTCTCTCTCTCTCTCTCTCTCTCTCTCCCCCCCCCGTGTGTGTGTGTGTGTGTGTGTCTGTCTGTCTGTCTGTCTGTCTCTGTCTCTCTCTCTTCTTCCCTCCCTCCCAGTCCCTTCCTCTCTCTCTCCTCCCCTCTGCCCCCTCCTTTCTAAACTTTGGCTAACTCTTCTTCACATTCCTTTGTGGGTGTTTGGTTGTTATTTTGAGACAGGGTCTCACTAGTGCTGGCTGGCCTGAAACTCTCAGAAATCTGTCTGCCTCCTCTTACCACCAGCTCTGCTTCAGGGTTCTGCCAGTGCCCTGCTGAGAGTTCAAGCTGGGATAGTAGCTGGCTATCTTTCTTGCTAAACCACATACTATGCGCTTTCTAAGAACTCTCCCGCTTCATGATTGAGATACTGTAGCCAATAAACACTTAGTTTCACTTGCTTTTTTTTTTTTTTTGGTTCTTTTTTTCGGAGCTGGGGACCGAACCCAGGGCTTTGCGCTTCCTAGGCAAGCGCTCTACCACTGAGCTAAATCCCCAGCCCCGTTTCACTTGCTTTTAATATCTTTTATTATGTGTGTATTTGTGCCTGTGGCTAGGTTTATACACATGAGTGCAGGTGTCCATGGGGGAACAAAGGCATCAGATCTCCATGGACATGGAGTTACAGCTATTACAGGCCATCCAACATGAGTTCTCTGCAAGAGCAGTGCTCGCTGTTTAACTAATGAGCCATCACTTGCTTCTAAATGACCTTAACAATCACTAACTTGAAAGCCCAGCTTGCTTGCACAGACCTGTGATCTTAACTCTGGAGGCTGATGCAGGAAGATTGAAAGTTTAAGGCCAACCTGAGATACATATATTAAGTTCTAGACCAACCTAGGCTACAATGAGACCTTATCTTGAAAGACAGACAGAGAAGTAAAGACTGGGGATATACCTCAGAAGTGGATCACTTGCCTAGCATGTTTAATGTCCTAAACAATCCTCGTAGGTCAAGAAACAAACAAACATATTACTACTTTGAGCTGTGTTTAGAAGTACATGCCTATAACAGAAGAACTCTGCGAGTAGAGGTGTTGTGGAGTAGCCACTGGAAAAGACTGCTCAGACATGGCTTTAGTCCCTCCTGAGTTTATTCACTCACACTGGGCATTGGATATCCCAGTGTGGCCCTGAGCTTTTCTCAGTGACTTTTTAAGCACAGAAACCATATTCTGGGTTGACATAGTTCAGCTAACAAGAACAGTTAGCCAAACGCAGAACTACAGAAGCCAAAAAGCAAGGTTAGTCCATTTAGAGATTTTCCAGAACTGTGACCTTTGATGGATTAAGCCTTTATTTTACTTTTTTTTTTCCTTTTTCTTTTTTTCGGAGCTGGGGACCGAACCCAGGGCCTTGCGTTTGCTAGGCAAGCGCTCTACCACTGAGCTAAATCCCTAACCCCTTTATTTTACTTTTGGCAGGTGATGCTATCTACAAGCTGAGATTTACAGCCCGAATGGTACTTCTGTCATGGAGTCAGTTGTGCTAAGGTCTGAGGTCCTGTTACAGAGGCAAGAGGATCAGGTCCTCAAGGTCACCCTTGGCTACATTCCGAGTTGGAGGCCAACTAGGGTTACATGAGGCCTCTTCAAAAGAAAGAAAGAAAAGACATGCTATAACTTGAATGTTGTGATGTATTCTTATAATACTAACTATTCAAAAGGCAGAAGGCTTGTGAGTTCAAGGCCAGCCCTGGCAACTTAGTGAGACTCTTGATTCAAAATAATTTTTTTTATCTCCCTCCCCCAACACTTGTTCCTTCCTTTCGTCTTTCCTCTCTTTCTTTCAACAAAGTCTGACTCTGTAGCTCAGGAAGGCCTGAAACTCAGGCTGGCCTTGAGCTAGCAGTAATTTTTCTGCCTTAACGTACGAAGTGCTGGGATTACAGGTATGAGCTACCATACCCTATGATAAAAGGTTTTTTTTTTGTTGTTGTTGTTCTTTTTTTCGGAGCTGGGGACCGAACCCAGGGCCTTGCGCTTCCAAGTGTTTTTTTTAAGTATGGTTAGCAACGTAACTCAATGGTGGATCACTTGTCCAACATCCCCAAAACCCTGGGATCCCTTCCCACTGCTGAACATACATAATTAATTTGGAAGGCATACAATTGATCAATGTGTTATTAGCCTACACCAGCTCTGCTGTAGACTTTACCGTCACCTCTGACTAAAATCCTCCAATGGATTAAGACTGGGCCCTGGTAAGAGTTGCTTTCGGTTCTCTTTTCTCATCTTAAACTGCAAAGTTAACTATTCCCAAAAAAAGGAACTAAAAAGACAAACTCTAAGACTTCTAAAAGTTCAGTAAGTCTTATTTAGATTTTTAGAACACAGGACATCTGATGGGCTTTGTATAACGTTAAACCACCGGCCAAGGATTTGCTGATCTTGATCTTGCAAATTCGGCCATTGTGGGGTGGTGTAGGGGGGCACATACCTTTAATCCCAGCACTGGAGAGGTAGGGACAGGCATATCAGACATTGAAGGGTGTCCTCAGCATAATAGTCAGTTTGAGGCCAGCTTGGGCTCTGTGAGACCCTGTATCAATTTTTTTTAATTAAATTAAAAGTGAAATAGTGTTTAGCCTACAAGGAAATAGTATGCTTGTCTAAGAATCACAAGGGCTGGTAGGTACATCAGTGGGAGAGGGCTTCTTTACCATGTGCAATGCCATAGTTTTGTTTTGTTTTGTTTTAGATTATTTATTCTTATTTATGTGAGTACACTGTAGCTGTCTTCAGACACACCAGAAGAGGGCATCAGACGGTTCTGAGCCACCATGTGGATGCTGGGAATTGAACTCAGGACCTTTGGAAGAGCAATCAGTGCTCTTAACCACTGAGCCATCTCTCCAGCCCACATAGTTTTATCTTTTTATTTATTGAATGTAAGCATATGTGTGTGTAGAGGTTCATGGCAGTTCATGCGAGTATGGAGGGCAGAGGTTGGTGTTGGGAATGAGATATTCTCCACCTTATTTTTTGAGGTAGGATCTCTCGCTGAACTTGGTGCTTACCAGTTACCTAGATTAGCTGGCCAATGAGTTCCCAGGATCCTCCTGCTTCTACTTTCCCAGCACCAGGATTACAAGCACACCTCCATGACCAACTTGTTACATGGTTTCTAGGTCTCTGAATTCAAGTCTTCATGTTTGTCTAGAAAGCACTTTACTAACTGGGTCTTCTCCCCAGCCTCTTTTCTTACTATCCTATCTGTCTATCTATCTCTCTTTGAGACAAGGTCTTATGTAGCCCAGACTGGCCTTGAACTCCATATGTAGCTGAAGATGATCTTAAACTTCTGATTCTCCCTCCTATGTATGGGAGTTTTGCTTGCATGTATGTCTGTGAACCACACGTGTGTCAGAGGAAGCCAGGAGATGCCATTGGATCCTTCCATAATACTGGAGTTACAGATGATTGAGAGCTGCCCTGTGGGTGCTGGAAATGAGATTGATACCTTCTGGATCAGCAGTCAGTGCTCTTAGCAACTAAGTCATTTCTACATCTCCACAAATATTGGCTTTTAATTGGCAAGCAAATGGCCCTGAGTTTGGTAGCAATATTGAAAAACATATGTCTCCCTTTCTTGGCCCATAGCTCCTTGGAATTCGTTAGAGACAAATCTTTTAAGATGGATATAGTATCACACACAGGTCTATAGTCCCAGCGCTTGGGAAGTGAGGGGCAGGAGGATCACAAGTTCAAACTAATGAGACCCTGTCTTAAAACAAGTAAACAATGGCAGAATAACAATAAAAACAAGACCAAGAAATTGCTCAGTAGGGAAAGGTGCTTGCTAACCAACTGGACAACCTGAGTTATCCTCTATCCTCCCAAAATACACACACACACACACACACACACACACACACACGCATTCACACACATACATTTGTATACACACAAGTGTTTCCCAGAAACAGAATGTGAGGGCGGTCTCCATATTGGTTATTACTAAGTTTCATAGCGTGTTCACCAACTCAGCACGCTGCTGAGCCTTGGCACTGTGAAGGGGAAGTGGGAGAACCACACTCTACAGACTGGGATCCTTTCAAGATACAGACAGCTAAGAGCTCTGCCCTTGGAGGGGTATCTGTAGGGCTGAGGGACAGAGGACAACACACATGAGTCCCTTTCTCATCTCTCAATTTTAGGATGTGTTCTGGTGGCACTGATCCAAGCAAGAATGAATAATTAGGACACACACAGGGTGAGAAGGGTAAGGGAAATTGCTCAGTGGCAAAGCGTTTACTAAATGCTTGTCATGTGCTTGGTGCTGTTAGTACCAGAAATACAACAGTGAGCTCTTGCAGGAGCCTATTGTTTGCTGGGGGAGACAGACATAAAGTCTCATATACAAATGTGCAGTTAAAATCTGTACTATATGTTAGGAAGGAAAATTGCAGGCAATGAGTTTATGATGTGGGCTAATCTAGTCTAGTGAAGAGAAGTCACTTCTGAGGAAGAGCCTGAAGTTGGATTTGAAGAATATGTTCAGTAGGGCATGGGGTAAGGGCACTCACTATCTAGAGCAAGAAAGTGGATCTTGTAGTCAATGTAACAAAAGTTATATTCTATCATGCTGAGAGTCACCACACAGGGTACACACTCCAAATTCCTCCCTACTCTGGGAAAGCCTATCTTCCCCAGGCTGCTCACCCGTGTGGTGTATCTTACTTAGCAGAAGGGCAGGACCAGTCTCTGACAGAGTCTCTTGATTCAAGGGTCAGGATCCTGAGGGAGACTCTGCAACTGCAGAACAGATAAAGATGGCGTCTCTCCAGATATGGGGAGCAGAGCGTTGTTCTTGGTCTCTATTCACATTCTGTCCAGCGGGTGTCACGGGGTTCTAGGACTGTGTCTAGTGAGTGCTATCACACTGGGTTCTGGTTGTCGGGTGTGTATCTGCTTTGGGTGTATTGGGATTCCCCACTAAGCTATTCTTACATGTCTAAAGGCTGTTTTTTCCCCTTTGCTATGCTCATTACATTGGCCTATTAGTTCGAAGAGACAGCATGTGCAAAGGCCATGAGATGAGAGAGAACAGGGAAGTCCCAGGAACTGAAAAGCCACTAACCAGTAGAATGAGGAGGTCTGGGGCAAAAGAGGTGAGAAGAGATGGGGAAGACATATTCAAAAAGACACTGAGGGCAAACTAAAAATTTGGACTTCACATACCAGAATGGTTCAGTGGGTAAGGGTGCTTGCTGCTGTGCCTGATGACCTGAGCTCGGTCCCTGAAAATCACATAAAGGCGGAAGGAGAGAACCAACTCCACGGTTACTCTCTAACACATGTGCTCACATCCACACCTCATTCGTACAGAGCAAAAGCTACTGCTGCTGCCCCCACCCCTCCTCCACCACCACTGCCACTACTACTTTTTAAAGAAAAAGCTTAAATGAGACCTCTGGGTAGTTCTGAGGGGCGCCTGTCAGATTACTGTTGGTAAGCTCCCCATGATGTAGAAAGGTGATATCTTCATTGTAAATAGTTTTGTTTGAGATTCTTAGGAGATATCTTGGGAAAGGACATACACATCCAAGCTTTAAGCCTGGTTCACTTTACTCTAACATGAAATATCTATGTATGAAAGGTATATGTCAACAGCCCCTAATAGCAAATGTTAATTATGCTGGAATTTTTTTTTTCTTAGCTGGTGAGAAGGACATCAATCACACTCTGGGATGAGAGATTCCTCAAACCTACAAACAATAAAAGTAAATAAATAAATAAATGCAAACCAACTAGCCAAAAACCCTGGAAGATACAATAACCAATAAACCAAAAGCAAAACAAAACATCTGGTAACCAGACAAAGAATAGACCAATCAGTAGTGCTGTTCTATTCCAGGGTAAGAAACAATTTGAGCTAGATCACACAGCAGCCCAAAAGACATGGATAAAATAAGTCGAGCTTGTGAGTGAATTAACTACCACCTCTAGGATAACCATGAAATCACAGGAGGGTGGAGCCTAAAAGAACCCCTGCTTATCTAGGGCAGGGGCTGATGCAAGGTCTTCTAGCTTTATCCTGGAGCACAGTTCTTCTGACAACTCCTGTTTGACATGTCAACATTATCCTTTTGGTCCGGGACTTGCTCGAACGTCCCAATTTTGCTCTCTAGGAATGCATGCTCCTTTCCAGCCAGTCTTTTATTTGGAAGCTCAAAATAAATGCACAATAAAAGGAAGGCATCAGAAGAGATCCTGCATCGGAGGAGTAAGTGGATGGAAGGAAGGTTTGGGGATGTAACTCAGAGCTACAGCGCTGTCTATCATTGGTGAGGCCCCGGGTTCTATCCACAGCATCTCTGGAGAAAAAGAAAGTGGATGGAAACAGAACGCATAACCTTCGCTTTCTATTGGGATGGACAAGGGCGGAGCGGACCTCTGTGACGTTCAGGGCCACGCCCCCACAGAGGGCGCTACGCCTGCGCCAGAACGGCTGCCTTGCTCCCGGAAGTGGAGGGTTTACACTGAGTGCCGCTGGGTCTGAGTGACCGAAGGCAGTAGCGTTCGCGGAGATCGCCCGCTGGCCCTCGATCACCATGTCGGCCTTCGACACTAACCCCTTCGCGGACCCAGTGGATGTAAACCCCTTCCAGGTAGAACCCCCAACTCTCAGATTTCTCGAGGGCCAGGGGCTGGGGCCTGGGCCTCTTTCGCCAGAGCCGGGAGACGTGGCGTAGGAGGGACGGATCACCTGTCCAATAGGAGAGCGGTATCTAAAGGCTGGCCTATCATAGTTTGTATGGAGGCGGGACTTTGCAACAGGTGGAACTGTGGCAAGGGGGCGGGGCACTGCAAAGAAGTGGGCTCTTAGAGCACTCTGGGTTGTAGGCCATCGGACCACCAGCTTCTGCTGGAGTAAAAGACCAGGCACGCTTTTATCCTGGGGAGGTGTCTTAGAGTCAGAAAGGGAAGCAAAATGTAGCTGTGACATTTCTACAGTCTTGGGGAATCTATCTGCATTGAGTCATCTTAGGAGAAAGGCTCACTGAAACATAATGAGGAAGTAGAAGTCTAGTGGGGTGGAGAATTGTGGAGATAACCCAACACCCTAGCATCAACAGCAGAGCAAAGCAAGCATCTAAAGTACAGGAGAGTGTCTAGTGTTTATCAAGAAAAGAAGGCTGAGAGAGGTAGGAAGAGAGCCCAAGCCAGAAAATGGCCTTGGTAAAAATTATACTTGTTGGCTAAGGGCTTTGTTTGGAGTGAGTTTGGGCCACACAGACTTTCAGAGGAAGGAGGTGAAGGAGCTTGGAGCACAAGGTACACGGGTCTGACAAATCTGCATGAGTCGTTACTGGCTTGACCTTTGGAACTTTGAAGAATTCAACAGTCTTCGGACTTAAGCCAAAACCTTCAGGTGGAGAACACAGGGATGTCCTGTTGTCTCTGCTGAAGAGCTGGAACTCCGGCTAGTGCCAAGGCGCTTTGTACTTCTCCTTTCATGTCTGCTGGAAACCAGTTTGAAGGACAAGTGCTTGTGATGACTGGGGATTTATGAGCCCAGCTGTTCCTCTTATTAGTATTGTCACCAAGCACACGAACTCGTTCTGCTGGTACTTTATTTTGGTCATCTCCAACTTCGGAGTTTCCTGCAGGTGTTGGGGAAGTCCTCTGAGTTTTTCCAATGCGGGTCCTTCCAAGGGTGGGAGCAAAGCAGAGGCGCTTTGAACCAGATGGCTATACACTCAGGGAGTAGTGTATAACCGTTTAGTGTTTGGAAGTTTCCCAGTGGTTGAACCACAGCTTTGCACATTGTAGGCAAATCCTCTACCACTGTGCAGAGGTAACACTGAGCTGCATACCCGGTCCTTGGTTTATTTATAACAGGTCCTCTTCACATAACACGGACTGGCCCTGAACTCCCTCTCTGTCATTCGATGGTCTTGAACTTGGGGTCTTTCCTCTACCTCCAAGTGCAGCTCTAACTAGCTTGAGCTACCACACCCAGCCAGGCTGAGAGTGGAAATTTTATGCTTCTTTTCCAAGGTGACCTAGCTGATAGGAACCCTCAGGCAGATTTTGATAGTTCATTCCTTGTTACACTGGGGAATTCAGAATATATTCTTGTAGCTTAATGCTTCTTGACAGAGCCTTTGCAGGGACCTTGTCTCTTATGTAAGGCAAACATTTGCCTCTTATCAGTTGAGTGAGGAGAAGACTATTTGCGTTTTTCATGTTACTGTCTTCTGCTAACTCTTTTGATTTAATGCTGGATTGTTCTATAATACGAGGGGTTCGCTTATGTTTAGCAAGAATCCAGTAGTCTCTGGGAGTGCGTGGTACACAGAGGTGTTCCTTTGTCCAGTTTTATTCTGTCAGAAAAATAAATGGTTTGCTGCTCTCAGGGTCAGCCAGCTGTCCAACTTCGTAGCAGATCTTCTCCAGGGTTAGCAGTGGGGAGGATTTTCCCTGCCCTGTATGAGGGGTAGCTCCTTGAAAGTCTTAACGTACATCTCTGGCCTCGGAAATGATTGGGCAAAGTGTGAGAGTAACTTTAGAAGTAACAAAGTAATTTCTGCTTTGCATTCAAGTAAGGCAGTTTGTCCAGGCAGTCTCAGGATATGGCAGCACAGGAAGCAACTTTTGGCTTGCAAACCGGCAACATCTGGAGGGGGAATCCTGTGTGGGAAGAAGAGGGCTGGGCTGACAGTGATACACTCCTCCTCATGCTGGAGTGACTATTCATCCTTGGCAGGAAGCTACGTGAGGAGAAGCAGCCATGCATCTGATGCCTGGAGCTCCTCTGGTCAAAGTTGCCCTCCTTTCCCTTAGGATAGTGTGAGCTGCTTCCCCCTTGCCAGGGCTGGGGCATTGGGAGGGTGTAGTCCCAATGACTAGGTGTGAGTCCAGCTTCATTTACTCAGGGTGTTGGCTCAGAGCTCGGGAGAGAGGAGGTGGGGAGGTGACAGACTCAAATTGTCACACCTAGTCAGTCGGGAAAACAGCTTTTTTTCCCTTTTCCTTTTCTGTCATATCGTATAATGGCGGGATGCAAAATATACTTACTATTTGGAGTCTGTGGCTGACAGGGACTGTGAATGTTCTTAGAAATCTATCCTAGCATCTTCGGTTCAGCCTTACGAAAGGCAAGACTCCAGTGAGACTGGGACACGCTAGAGCCAACAGAAGCATGCCAGAATTAGCCTCACACAGGAATTTAGGCCTGGGCATCATTGCTGGGATGATGCTGTTTTAAAGATTCTCAAGTCTCATACATTGTGTTAAACTGTCCTGGGGTTATTTTAGGTCAGCTAAGGAAAGGCTGTGGTATTGGCACACTTGACATCTTTTCCTTTTTCTCGTCTTTCTTTTTTTTGTTTTGAGACACAGTCTCACTGGCCTGCCTGGGTCATGAGGTAGTCCTCTTGCCTCTGGCTCCTGAGTGTTGGGATACCCTGCCATCGTCGTAGCCTTTCCTCCTTGAAATGAGAGTGCTGGGAGTGGTCAGCATCCTCTGAGCTTTTGAACTTTTAAGAATGTTTTATGTTTATTTACCTAACATGTTCGTGCTGTGTGGCCTGATAGAGGTCAGAGGACAGCTTGCAGGAGTCAGTCCTTTGCTTCCAATATGAGTCTCAGGAATCGAACTCAGACAGTTAGGCGTAGTGAGTCATCTTGTCCTGAGAGCCATCTCATCATCCCTTAGTATGAAGGGGTGGACTAGGACAGATTTCATTTTTTGTTTTGTTTTGTTGTTGCTGAAGATTGAACCCAGTGTCTTGAGCGTGCTACACAAGTACTCTACCTTGGGGCAGTCCCTTATAGATGTGTGTGTGTGTGTGTGTGTGTGTGCGTGTGTGTGTGTGTGTATCGCTGTGTGTGTAGCCCAGGCTAGCCTGGAACTCACATAGATCTACCTGCTTCTCTCTCCCAAGTGCTGGGATTAGAGGTATTTGACACCACACTTAACCCCTTTTGTTTTGAGATGGGGTCTCTCTGTGTAACCCTGGCTGTCCTGATTCACTGTGTAGACCAGGCAGGCCTTAAACTCTGAGATCTGCCTGCCTCTGCTTCCCCAGTGCTGGGACTAAAGGTGGGCACTACCATTCCTGGCCTCAATATATGGTTTTTAAGGCATTACATTTAGGCAGTATATATATATATATTTTTTTCTTTTTTTCGGAGCTGGGGACCGAACCCAGGGCCTTGCGCTTGCTAGGCAAGCACTCTACCACTGAGCTAAATCCCCAACCCTAGGCAGTACATTTTGAACTTTCTACGGTACTCTGTTCTATGGTCAAGTGGGTTTGAGAAATTTTCCCCTACCACATTTTTCAAGAAGATTGACAGGGCTTGCCAGTTTGGGTAAAGGCCCGAGACACTCTACAATGAAGACATTTGACCAAGCATTTTTCAAAGTTGCTCAACCAAGGAACCTGTTTCTGCTGACACTCAAAAAAGCGAGTGAAACTCTCATTCGTCTTTGAAGTTGATTTCCTTACCCAAGTTATTTTTTCTGTGTGTGTTCATGTGTATGCAGGTGTGTAGAGGTCAGAGAACTTTTTTTTTTTAAACTGCCACTCCTCAGGCCCCCTTCACTTTTTTTTTTTTTTTTTTTTTTTTTTTTTTTTTGAGATTGTCTCTTACTGGTCTAGAACTTTTGGGTGCCGGTAAGCTCAGGAATCTACCTGTCTTGGGACTGCCCAGTGCTGGGATTACAAATATGTCTGGCTTAAGTGTAATTATATAATGTGTGTATGTATACATGTATGTCACATACATGCTGGTGGCCAGTGGAAGAGGGGGCAGGAGAAGGAGGCATTAGATCCCCTGGAGCTAGAGTTACATACAGGTAGTTGTGAGCCATCTGATGTGGGTGCTAGAAACTGGAAGGGTAGCATGTACTCTTAACCACTCTGGCTCCTACTTCTGGCTTTTTGTTTTGTTTTAAAATGTGAGTCCTAGTCAGGCATGTGGTAACATGCCTTTAATCCTAGAATTATAGATGCAAAGGCAAGCAGTCTCTGTGAGTTTGGAACCAGCCTGAGCTACATAGTAAGTGTCAGAGCAGCCAGGGATAGTAAGTAAGATCCTCTCTCAAAAAGTTTTAAAAAAGGGAGTTCTGGTGTCCAGCTCAGGTTCTCACACCTGCAATGACAGCCATTTCTTGATAACTGTCTCCCAGCCCTTTATCCAGGTTTGTTATGATACCCTTGTTCCCCCTGCCCCAACCCGCCCCCAGTGCAGTCGATGGACCCCTGCCCTGTGAATAGGTACAGTTGAGGTTATTAGAAAGTGTCCTTCTAAGAAAGAGCTCTGAGTGGAAGGTGAAGTCCCCAGAGAGTGGCAGAGGCTTACCAAACTCCTAGGAGGAAGCAGGAAGCTTCAAGCCAAGCCTTAGCGCTTTCACAACCCCCATGTGCACACTCTGGTTCCTCTGTTAATTGTGGCACATCTGCTCCTCACCCTCTGGACGTCTGGGTCCCTTGGTTGGAATGATTCCAGGCTGTCTGCTCACAGATGTTTCTCAGGAGTCTTGTCAAGTGATGCAGAGGTGAAAAACTAAAGAGAGGTGGCACTGTACTGTCCTTTTCGTTTTTTCTCCTAGCAGCCCACTAAAAATCAGACCACCCAAGTAAATGCCAGGGCTGCTTTCCTCCGAGCATTCTGCCAGATTACAGCAGAGCAGGCTGGGTCTCATGAGGGGGTGTGGAAGGGGTGCTGGCGCTGAACAGAGGAAGTCTTTCAGAACCTGGACTTGCCAAGTCTCACAGTCTTGCTTTCACACGTTGCTTCCTTGCAGTTTAAAGATAATCTCAGTGCCGTGGCTGATTCCCCGGGATGCAGAACATTTCTCTCCTGTGGGAGAAGATGACAGTGGCAGCAAGGTGCAAACAGTAACCTGAGGTTCCCTCCATAGACACTAAGACCTGTGCCACTTCCCAGAAAGGGTTGCGTCCAGCATGACTGAGAGTTGGGAATTCTCAGAACCACAAATAGACCCTTCGAGTTAGAGCACCATGTATCCCCAGGCTTCGCTCTAATTTGCTATGTAACCGAGTCTGTCCTTGAACTCCTAATTTTTCTGCCTCCATTTCCAGTTAAGGATCTGGTAGAACTTATTGTAGGACAGGAGCACTGTCTTAAGAAATTTGAACGTGGGGGTTGGGGATTTAGCTCAGCGGTAGAGCACTTGCCTAGCAAGCGCAAGGCCCTGGGTTCGGTCCCCAGCTCCGAAAAAAAAGAAAAAAGAAAAAAAGAAATTTGAACGTGGATCTGGAGCCATGGCTCAGTGGTGTACGAGCACTGGCTGTTCTTCCAGACAACCTTGGTTTGATTCCTTGCACCCACAGTCTGTGACTCAAAACTGTAACTCCAGTTCCAGGGAATCCAGCACCCTGTTCTGGCCTCCAAAGGGATCAGGCATGCGCATGGTGCACAGATACAGAGGCAAAATACCTGTGCATGTAAAATCTTCAAAAAATGTAAGGGGAAAAAAGAAAATTGAAAACGGCAAGAGCCTCGCCACTTAATGCCAGCTTCCCAGATGGAGGTGGGCCTGCCTTTATGCCTAGCACCTGGAGCCAGGCAGGAGTTAGCACTTGGCTAGATGTCTAGATGAACTTGGACTCTACACTTCTGTTAAATTTTCTTTGGAGTCACTATGCATAGGATTAGCCATTGTTCAGAGGATGCTAATATTTAACCAGGATACTCACTTAGGGAAGAGTCCTATGCACAGTGCAAGGTGAGCTTTGGGCCATTGGGCACCTCCTAGATTGGTTCACACCTTTCTTCGTGCCAGAAGCCCTGCTTTGCACCTGCTGGTCCGGAGAGAAGGTGAATGAGCGTGTGTGGTCTGAGGTTGGCAGAGCTGAACGCTAATACCTGTTGATAAGGACAGCCGAGGGCAGAGAGGTTGTGAGGGATCTCAGAAGCAGCAGAGCCCTGTGCCAGAAAGGGGCTGGGGCAGAAGGCAGAAAGACTGGCAGGTGAGGGATTTGGGATGAACAGCAAGAACCAAAAGTCACTTCTTTAAGAATTCACCTGTATTCCATCTGTCGCCCAGAGGCCTCTTCAGTCTTAGATCCTGTACTCGGTCTCTGATGACTAGAGTTTAGAGATCTCTGGAGCTTGAGAGAAAAATAACAGGGCAAGCAAGCTGTAAACTTTGGCAGCCACCAGCAAGAGGGACAAGGAGACGAGGAAGACAGCCGCGCCTTTTCAGTTAAGCTGACTTGCTCATCAGTGGAGGTCAGCAAGCAGCTGTGTGGTAAACGAGAGTTCGAGAAAGCCCAAAGTGGGCTTCACCTCCATCTGTGCAGCTGTCTGGAGTTGGCATTAAGCTGTGAGATGACATGCTTAGGTTTTGGCCAGTATTTGAAAGAGAGATAGAAAAGAAGAAAAAGAATATTAGGATTTTTTTACTAGGGCTCAGAAAAGTGGGCAGATTAACAGCTTCATGGCCAAGGCTCCATAGCAACCGTTGTTTGTTTGTTTTGAGGCAGGATCTCACTATGTAGCCCTGGCTGTCCTGGAACTCACTGTGTGGACCAGGCTATCCTAGAACTTACAGAAATTCACCTGCCTGCCCCCCAAGTGCTAGTGCATGTGCCACCATGCCTGGCTTTTTTTGTTTATTTATTTTTTTCCATAAGACAGTGTCTCACTTAGACCAGGTTAGCCTGGAACTCAACTTGGAGCTAAAGATACACTTGAGCTCCTGATCCTTCTGTCTCCGCCTCTTGAGTACTGAGATTGTGGGCAACACAACCACACCCGGTATCTCTCAACCACACCCGCACCTGTCCTCTCTGAGCCTGTGGAGTCATCTGCTGTTGGGGTGACACACACCTTCAGGATGTCTCTGCCTGGTACCTTGACTTACCTCAGGCTGTTTCTATTTCCTGTCTCTTCCACTTAGGCCTCCACTTCAGTGGCCTCAGAATAGCATCCTCACCCAGTCCTCAGCTCACTCTAGGCTCTGGCAAATGTCTCCAGCAGCTCGAATCCACACCTTCCTAGACATGCCAGCCAGATACACTACACCTCCCATGGGGTCCAGAATCTACAGAGATCCTCTTCCTTTCCACGCAGCCTGAAAAACCAGTCTCCTGGCTGCCTTTCCATTTTTAACCAATTTCGAGTTGCCGAGCCTGTGACATCTACCCCAGGTCTCTAGAGTCCCTAACTCCTCCACGCCAAGCTGCTGTCTTTTAATTTATCCCTGTTACTCAGGTCAGCAGTCATGACCAGACACGCCGTTCCTGCACATGCATGTTCTTCATGAGAACCAGAATGGTCACGGTGTGCCCTGCTCAAACTCCTGTGGCTTTTTCCTCCTGCCACTGAGGTCAAGTCCCAACTGCTCCAGTCTGGCCCTGCACTCAGGCTGGTTCCTGGTGCTTCTGTCTCATCTCTTTACACCCTCACCGCTAAGTCTCCTTGACCTTCTTCTAGCTGGGTGTGGTGGCATAAGCTTATAATTCAGCATATGATTGGTAGAGGCAAGAGAGTCGGGGATCAGGGTCATCCAAGAGAGAGAGAGAGAGAGAGAGAGAGAGAGAGAGAGAGAAAGAGAGAGAGAGAGAGAGAGAGAGAGAGAGGAAAAAGAGAAGACACCATGACCAAGGCAACTCTTAGGACGTTTAATTGGGGCTGGCTTACAGGTTCAGAGGTTCAGTCCATTATCATCAAGGCAGGAAGCATGGCAGCATGCAGGCAGACGTGGCACTGGAGGAGCTGAGAGTTCTCCATCTTATTCCGAAGGCAAACAGAAGACTGACTCCCAGGCATCTAGGAGGAGGGTTTCAAAGCCCACCCTCACAGTGACACACCTCCTCCAACAAGGCTACACCTCCAAATAGTGCCACTCCCTGGGCCAGCCATATTCAAACCACCACAAATGTAAAACTGGAAACTAAGCCGGACAGACGGACGGATGTGGTGGTGCACATTTGTTTATCTCAGCAGTCAAGAGGCAGAGGCAGTCAAATCCTGTGATTTGGAGGCAAGCAGGGCTACACAATGAGGCCCTGTCTCTAAAAAAGAAAACTAAGCAAAATACCCAAGTGCACCCTTCTCATTTGCTGAACACAAGCATGTCCTTTTTAGGGGTTAGGTGGTCTGATGCCAGTTAAGGAACGCCTGTCTTGAGGCTCCAAGCTCCTGTGTGATACTGTGCCTTTACTATGACCTGGGCTCAGTGTTGATCGGGTTTGATGCTCTGCACTGTTCTCAGGGGCAAGAACAAGGCTGCTTCTTGGTCCCTACTCAGCATTTTGTGGATTTGTTTGTGTAAGGAATGGATAGGAGGAAATAGGAGAAAGGGATTGGTACAAACTGAAGCTAGACCGTGTCCACAGGAGGGCTTCTAGGGCCCAAAAGGCCTGAAGCTGGGAACAGACCAAGAAGTTCCTGTCACCTCTAGAGCACTCAGCATCACTGCCTGTCGCAGGGAGGAGATCCAGAGTATGCTTTGCCCTCAGATAGGTTCTCTCTCTCTCTCTCTTTTTTTTTTTTTTTTCTTTTCCTTTTTTTCGGAGCTGGGGAAGGAACCCAGGGCCTTGTGTTTGCTAGGCAAGCGCTCTACCACTGAGCTAAATCCCCAGCCCCTCTCAGATAGGTTCTCAAGTGTCTGCTTCCCCATCCCCCTTTGAGATGGGGGCTCACTATGTGATCTTAGCTGGCCTAGAACTTACTGTGTGGCTGCTGGGATTACAGGTATATGCCATCCTGCTCAGTTTATGCCATGCCAACAATCAAACCAAGGGTTCCGTGCTTGCTAAACAAGCATTTTACCAAAATGAGCTACACCCCTAATTTTTTTCCTCAACACATCCTTCCTCTAACCCTTGTGTTTTTAGGTAAAAGTGACATCATACGAAATTTGGAAGATGGAAAAGCTCACCCGTTCCTCCCATGGTCTTGCTTCATTCTTTTGATGAGTTTTTCTGCCATCCTTTTTCATGTGATTACTTTTGACAAAACTAACTTGGCACTTGTAGAATCAGACCCTTTTTTTATGACTGCAGGAATTTTTGTTTTGTTTTGTTGTTTTGTTTTGAGACAGAGCGTAGCTTTGTAGCCTAAGCTGGCTTTAGAGTCACTACGTATATAGTCTGGGGTAGTTTATAGGGTTCTGCCAGCCTTGTGGGTGCTGGGACTACAGGTGTGTATTACCATGCCAGATCCAAGGTGACTAATGTGCTTGTTTGTAGCCTGGACTCAGTCTCACACTAGGAGTTCAGGTATAACATGAGAAAGCAGGGAAGGCTCAGGCCCAATCAGGAATTGTGAAACATAGGACAAGAGATTTCCCTCCAAACTAGTAAAAGGTGCCCTTGCAGGCCCCTGGCCAGCCATGCTTTCTCCCAGGGCTCTCACACCTACCTACATAGAAATGTTTCTCCTACCTGCTGTTGGCTTTTGCTGCCCTGGTCCTTTGCTTACCTTCCTGCCTTCTGGGAACCCCACTACTCTAGTTTTATTTCTCTTGTTGTGATAAAATAAGCCAACAAAGAGCAACCTAGGGGAGAATGGGGTTTATTCCAGCTTATAAATCCACATTATAGCCCAACATTATGGAGAAGTTAACACAGGAACTTAAAACCGCTAGGTATCACATCTGCAGATAAAAGCAAAGAGAAACTAATTGTGCTTGCTTGTTTGCATGTACTCGGCTTGATTTCTCTACTCTTATACAGTTCAGGATCCCTCTGCCTACCTAAGGGATGGTGCTGCCCACAGTGGCTTCCCATATCAATTAACTTAAGATAACCTTCCCACAGACAAACCCACCAACCAACTCAAGTAGATAATATCTAATTGAGACTCTCTTCCCAGATGATTATAAGGTTGAAACAAATGTACAGTTAAAGCTAACCATCCCACCCACCTCTCTCCCAGCCCCCTGAGGTATCTATCTCCCTTCCCTCCTGTCCTGTCACTCACACTGTACCCCACCCTGGCACACCGTTGGCATTTTTCTCAACTACTAGTCCACCAGACCATGAACTCTTAGGAGGGAAAGAGCTGTGTCCTACTTCTCTAAACATGTCCTTCCCCCTGTAACTGTTCACGAAATGAAAGGACCAACTTTGGGAGCTTTTCCTCCCCCTCTTACACATTCAGTAGACGGTGTTGTTGCTCCAGTCTGAGCAGCAGAAGAGGTTTTAGATTACTTCCTTGTAGGTGAAACATAGACCTCACCGTCCTTCTGAATAACTTCTTGACCCACTTCAGAGCCAACTGGTGCTCTGTGAAGAGGGGAAGTCGATACTGTTACCATTTTTGTGACGTGGACAGAAAGCTCATGGTCCTCACTGGGCTCATCAGTGTGATCCGTCCGTGAAAGACTGCGTGTGTCTTACAGGCTCCAGCTCTTCTATGTTTAGTAAGGAAGCCCTTGCTCGTGCCTTTTGGGAATAGGAGTCATTCACTTCTTCAGCCACAGAGTGATGGCTCACCTTCTATTTGTCCCACAGCCTTGCAGTCTTGGGCTTACTGTCCTGTCCCTAGAGTCAGACCTGCTCTTGAGATTTTCTTCTTTTTGTTATGTGCAACTGTGTTTGCCTGTGTGTATGCCTATGTAGTGTGTGTGTGTGTGTGTGTGTGTGTGTGTGTGTGTGTGTGTGTGTGTGTGTGTCTTGAGGATGTCAGAGGGCATCGAATGTCCTGGAACTGGAGTTACAGATGGCTCTGAATCACCGTGTGGGTCCTCAGGAAGAGCATCAAGTACACCATCTCTCCAGTCCCTGCTCCAGAGATCTTGAATAGTTACCATTCCTACACCGAGCTTAGACTTCCCCATCTATGTCAGGGGTACTGGTCTCTAACATGGCCATGGTAAAGGTTAAATGAGGAAATTTGTGGTCACCTTTCTTGGCAGAGCCATAAAACACAAGCTGACCAGAGTCTATTTTACAGAGTGGAATATTCCCTCCCTCCCCCCCTCCGTCCTTTCTTCCTTCATTCCTTTTCTTACTTTTATGTGTGTACCTGCATGTGTGGAGGTTGAAGGACTTCATTCTCTCCTTCCACTATGTAGGTTTCAAGGATCAAGCTGAGACTTGGTGACAAGCTCCTCAGCCACTGAGCCATCTCGTCAGCCCATTGGTACATCACAGACACAGAGGAGAGCTCAGTCACCACTGAAAATGCATGGTTGCATATACCTGTCTCTGGAGAGGCCAAGCAGGAGGTTTGAGTTCACAACCAGACTGGAAAACAATACTGAGTTCTAGAATAACCTGAGCTACACAGAAGGGCTCTTGTCTAGGGGTGGGGATGAGTAGATAGTGGATTCTTGTGATATGGAGTTTCTCAAAAATAAATAAATAAAAAGAAAAAAATTAAAGCAAGTTCAGAAAGGCTGATAGAACCTGCTGGTGATAAGACACACTGGTTAAGTTTGGGTGATTAGAATTGACAGTAATGTCAATATGTGCTGAACCTGACACATAGTAGGTACTCAAAAACTGTCACCTTCCCTTGGTCCTCCCTCCCTCACTGTCCTCACCTAGTCCCAGCCTCTCTTAAGGCTGCCTACAGCTTCTAGGTAGAGTCCAGGTTTCCTTGCAGGAAGGACCCACACGTCACAGTGTTTACCTCATCTGGTCCCAGACAAGGCGCCTCTGAGTTCTTAGGCCGCTGTTGCTCTGCATGCCTCCTGTCATGGGGAGTGCATTAGGACAAAGAACACAAGTGTGGCATTTACACTCAAGCCTTTCCTGTGAGGATGCTCGCTCTGTTTTAGGCCCCTCACCAAACCCCAACGAGCCTGAAGGGTGGGCCAGGCCCAGATGCCCCAACTGCAGAGCACACACAAGTAGGAACAGGCCACTTAGGATGAGCCTGGCCAGGGCTCTGCAGACATAGAAAAGAAGGGGAGCAGAGATGTATTTATTTCATATATGTGAGTACACTGTTGCTGTCTTCAGACACACCAGAAGAGGGCATCAGATCCCATTACAGATGGTTGTGAGCCACCATGTGGGTCCTGGGAATTAAACTTAGGATCTCTGGAAGAGTAGTCAGTGCTCTTAACTGCCGAGCCATCTCTCTAGCTGTCACCTGATTGTTATTGTCATAGAAATGGCATCTTGCCTTGAGCTTTTTTTTTTTTTTTTTTTTTTTTTTGTTCTTTTTTTCGGAGCTGGGGACCGAACCCAGGGCCTTGCGCTTCCTAGGCAAGCGCTCTACCACTGAGCTAAATCCCCAACCCCTTGCCTTGAGCTTTAAGCTGCGTGTTAGCATGTACACCTTGGCCAGGTGTCAGCTCCTGAAACTGCTACTTGAGCTGTCTCTTGGGTCCCATGCCCTGTGGTGACAGACTAGTAGCCAGTTCCTTGGCTGGTGGGTCTGATTTCAGTGACTTGGGCTTGCTTCCACTGGCAGGTATCTGCTGCCTTTGAAAGCGGGCAGGTCCTGAGCCAGAGCCCCTCAGAGGTCAGCTGGTTCTGAGAGAAGTCTGTTAAGATCAATCCCCATGTCTTTGGGTGAACCCCCCAGAACCTCACTTTGTTAATTTCTCTGAAGTGCAGGAACCACCAAAGCAGAGGTGGATGTCCAGCAGTCAGGACACAGTCTGGTGGAGGAGGCTGGAAGGAGGTGCAGCATCCTTAAGAGGAGGCTGTCTAAAGTCCCAGTGAATTGCAGTTGGTGCTCCACTCTGGGTGTGGCCCTAGAGGCAGTCAGGCACAGTCTTCCCAGTGGGAAGATAGAACTGCTGTATAGGAAAGCCAGAGAACACATGGGGAACTGATACTTAGCTCTGCTAAGTTTCAGAATAGGAAGCAAGCTCCCACCTTCCAGTCTCAGATAAGTTACTTCATCATGACTAGTGTCTTTCCTACACCTGTGAACTGGGCAGTCTTTCCAATTTGAGGCTGACCTGAGTATATGAAACTGTCAGGAAAAACAAAACAAAAAATGCCCGTCTGGGAATGGACTGTAGAGACTCCAGTCAGGGGCAGTCTGGTCTCTCACAGCTGTTTCCCCAGAGTTCCTGCATGGCTCTATAGTATGACCTGAACCATGATCGGGAAGCGGGGAGGTTGCCTGCTATAGGACAGGCAGGATGAACTGCCCTTGCCACCAAAAAGGCTACTTAAGCAAAGAGGAGGGCGGGAGCAGAGGGAAGGAAACACAAGACAAGCGGGTATTATGCTGATGACATCTGTTTCTTTTTTTTTTTTTTTTTTTTGAGACAAGACCTTATTATCTCATTTCATAGCCCAGCCTGGCCATGAATTCATATGTAAGCCGAGGCTAGCCTAGAACTCTTAGATCCTAATCCTTCTGCCTCAGCCTTCAGACTGCTGAGACTACACACAGAAGCTGCCACACTATGAGGGATTTTGTTTCATTCTCTCCCTCCCTCCTCTCTCAGGGTTTCTCTATGTAGTCCTCTGTCCTGGAACTCGCTTTGTAGACCAGGCTACCCTGGAACTCAGAGATTCACCTGCCTCTGCCTCCCAAGTACAGGGATTAAAGGTGTGCACCACTATGCTAGGTTTAGAATTTCTTACTTAATTTTTTTTTTAAGAAAGAAAGGAGGGGGACTGGAGAGATGGCTCAGTGGTTAAGAGCACTGACTGCTCTTCCAGAGGTCCTGAGTTCAATTCCCAGCGACTACATGCTGGCTCACAACCATATGTAATGGGATCTGATGCCCTCTTCTGGTGTGTCCAAAGACAGTGGCAGTGTACTCATATACATAAACTAAGTAACTAATTTTTTTAAAAAAGGAAAGGGAACATTTTTCTGGCTTTTCGAAAAATCTGAGACCTTCTCCCTCCTAGCAAGTGTGCCTGACTCAATCGTCTGTGTTGGCAGCCAGTAGCATGTTTCCATTCCAGAACCTTTAACTGTCCTCTAAAAAGCAAGAGGAATAAAATTCTTTCTGTAGACTAAGAAATAAAATGAGTTTGGGTGCTGAGATCAGTGGTTGAACCTTACAAATACAAGAACAATAAACAGAACAATAAAAAATAAATAGTACAGAAAAGTCTCTACCCCACCCATTTTACCCCTTCCACCCAAGTGGGGAAAAAAACCTACCAGGGTTAAACTCTGTGGCCCCCCTCTGAATCTGGCACTGAGCAAGCCTGTGTTGTTTCCAGAGAAGGTGAAGGGATTCGGATGAAGAGACTTTGTTGCAGGGCAGACCAGAACCTGGGATACCTGGGACACTCAATTGCTTGCTGGTCCCTGATCAGGACGGTTTTCTCTTGTCAGTATCTAATTCCTTCTTTTCTCCTTCCCAGGATCCTTCTGTGACCCAGCTGACCAGTGCTCCTCAGAGTGGCCTGGCTGAGTTCAATCCCTTCTCAGAGGTTAGTGACTATGTCCTTTCTGAGTCATGAAGTCTTCTGGGAGATGGTGACATGTTTATTAGTGGGAGGTGCCAGGGTGTCTGGAACAAGGAACACAGTGGGGAAAGAAAGAACAGCTCTGGTGAGTTATTGTCCTCAGAGGGTCAGTCCTAAAGTAGACTTAGGGTAAGGTAAGAATGGAGACGTCTCCAAAGTGGCTGAAGTTCTGTGGGTTCTGAGACGTGGGCCTCTCTCTTTCAGGGTGGTACAGGGCAATGCTGGGGAGCCTGGTACCTTGCGAGGCCAGTGGTGTGGGTTAGAGGTCATGATGCAGAGGAGAATCCAGATCAGGTCCTCACCGTGGGTTTGCCACAAGTGGAAGCCACTCATTTCCTCCCTTTGCCCCACTCAGACAAATGCAGCGACAACAGTTCCTGTCACACAACTTCCTGGGCCCTCCCAGCCAGCAGTTCTCCAGCCCTCAGTGGAGCCAGCACAGCCATCGCCCCAGGTACTGGTCAGGAGTCCTTTGGCCTCTCCTGTGCAAGTGGAAATCACCCAAGTCCATAGTTGAACCCTTTGGGTTGGGGGCAGGGAAAGGGCCTTAATCCCCAAGGCTTCTTGTAAATTTCTTTGAGGCCACACCATAGCCCCACTCTTCCCATCAAACACCCCCCACCCCACACCCCCGCCCAGAAGTAAACTCTGCTCACCAGGCTGGGACCCCTGGTGTCTTCAGAGAACACCTGTCCTGTCGCATCACTCCAGGTCCTTCTTAGGACTCAGAATCTGTCTATTTTTTTGTCTGTGGTGCTGCAAATGAAGTCAAGGACCTTACAAATGCTCTGTCACCAAGCTACATCTTTTTAAACCTCATTTATTCCCACCTCCTATCCTATTTGCTAGTCCCTTCACTGAGTCTGGTGAACCTTGTCTGCTTGTGCCTAATGCTGACCTCTGTCACCCTCCCCACCCCAGGCTTCTCACTGCCTTGGTGAGCATGGCCCACAGTGGAGTTGTGTATTGCAGCTCCTGCTTAGACAGGCCAGCAAGTTTCTGCCTGCCCGATTCCTGGCAGCGGGTGAGCCCTCAGAGAGGCAGATGCTACTAGGAGGAGATAGTAGTCCCAGGGACAGCTACATGTGCAAGCTTCCGAAGGTAGGCCCAGTGTAGATGAGCAAGATGAGGGTGGGCTGGGCCCCTGGAGCCTGCCCAGGCTGGGTCCTAGAACCCTGTGAGGTGAGACACTCCTTATGTGTGGGGTAACTTTATGTTCAGCTGGGCTGATGGGATGCAGGGACCCTGCCTCTGTTCCACCAACAGCACAAGGAGACGAGGCTAGGACCAGTTCTAATCCCAGTGTCGGAAGTTCACCTCCCAGGGAGGCAAACTTCACTCTTTGGAGAACTGCTTTGCTGAAATGTGTGCCTGTGTATACACACGCCTAGCTGTCATCTTGTGAGATGACCACTCCTGCTCCCCCAGAGAGGACTGTAGTCTCATTCTTCAGGAGGAAGATGGGGCCAAACGGTGACAGCAGCAGTGGCAAAGGCCCTGAGCCCAGTTCTGCTCAGCCTCACCCCAGAGTCCCCCAACGGCCATTGGCAGGCTCTGTTCTTCTGCAGAGGTGATAAAGCTTGGCCTCTGCATGCTGCGAAGGGCTACACATCATAGACTATCCCCAGGGTTGGCCAGACATCATCCAGGTGGGCCTGGGAGGCAGCTCCCCGGGCAGAGTGGGAAGGGAGGCTACTTTGGTGTGGATTGCTGAGGCTCTGGTGCCTGTGGCCTGCCTCACATCCTCCCTCTTTGCTTCCTGCTTGCAGCCTAGCGTTGTTTCCACTTTGCATACACATTTCAGGCTCTTCCCTTAGCTTCAAGTCTCTGGGCTTCTGGCTTCAGCTTGAGCTCCTGTGCTTTTACTAAAGGACACTACACTTCAATGTAGCCTGGACTCCACTATGGGAGACTAGATGAACCATGGGAGATGGGGGAGGAAGTGGAGAGCCCTGGTAAGGACTAAGGGCTCAAAGGTGGTAGAAGGAGAGTGGGTAGTGGGTCACCTAGGCACTCCCATGGGATTCCTTAATGCCCAAGACACTTTACTGGGCAGGATTGCCTCAGACCACCTGCTAGCTCTTCCTGCCTGGGTGAGGTGCCTCTGCTGGCCTCCCTGGGCTCACATGGTCCCTTTCTCATTGCTGGCTGTTCCCTGCTTCTGTTCTCTCCAGGCTGTTGCGGCTGCAGCCCAGGCAGGCCTGCTTCGGCAGCAGGAAGAGTTAGACAGGAAAGCTGCTGAGCTGGAACGCAAGGAGCGAGAGTTGCAGAACACTGCGGCGAATTTGCATGGTAACAGACTGTCGGGGTCTAGCCTGCTCTACCTGGCACAAGGGGTACTCTTAATCACCTTCATGGGGGATCTTGCAATGCTTTTGATTTTAGAAGCATGTTGGTTTGGGGAGCTCAGCCTAGTGACAATATGTGTAACCCCAGCACACTGGGGCAGAGGCAGAAGGATTACTCCACATTCCAGGCCAGCCACAGCTATAATATAGTATGACTACATCTGGGGAAAAAAAGGAAGGAAGGAAGGTTGCTGATTCTGGGGTAGAAAAAAGTAAGGCAGAAGTTAAAAGATCAGCAGAGTGGGCCTGACAGATATGAGTTATTTCTGCATTCCTTTCCAGCTCTGAAATTCTTCACATGTTGTTGCTAAAACTCCTTCCCAGAAGGAGACATAAACAAGGTCCCAGTGACAAACTGAGGTACAATTCCACCAAAGTTGACTCTGTAGAACCAATGAATTTACTGTTCCTTACAGAGCATGGGTGAGAGGTTACCTACAGGAGGGTGGGTGCTCCTCTCCTGACAGACAGGCTGTCCCTGGAAAGTCTTATCCAGCAGGGACTTCCCTATAGTGGCATACATGGAGCCTTCTTCCCTATATAGTCTGGCCTCTCCCCACGGCCATGTACAATTAAGGCAGAAGTGCATAGAACTTATGGTAGGGAGTGGCTTAGATGAGAGTCTCCTGCTCCACCCCACAAGTCAGCTGGGACAATACTTTTGCAAGAGGGTGCAGTTAAACTTCCCAAGATGGCGGTTGCTTGACTTTTACATGCTTATGATGACAACTTTGGTTGTCCTGCTTATGAGCTAGTCATTAAAAAAAATACTTCTTTAAGCCAGTGTGCTAGCTCACACCTTTAATCCCAGCACTCAAGAGGCAGAAGCAGGTAGATCTCCGTGAGTTCAAGGCCAGCCTGGTCTACATTCAAGGATAGCCAGGGATACCTCACAGTCTTAAAAGGAACAAACACATCATTTGGGACAGTTAGTCCCTCTATTACCTAGGATAGTTGGGCTTCATTATCTTGGAGCAAACTTGTGGGTATCTCTCTGGGTTCCTCTTGATCTCATTTTGTGTTCCTTGAAGCCCCCTGAAACTTCTGAACTCTACTTGTAGGGGCCACCTCCACAAGCTCTGTTTTGCCTATAAACTGGGTGGGTGGTGCTTTCATCTGTGCTGCTGCTGAGGCCAACCCCTTTTTTACACAGTAAGAGAAAACAACTGGCCGCCACTCCCCTCATGGTGCCCTGTGAAACCCTGCTTCTATCAGGACTTCTCCACGGAGATCCCTGCCGACTACCAGCGGATATGCAAGATGCTTTACTATCTGTGGATGTGTGAGTTCCCGAGTGCACTGAGATCCCCTGGTTTGCTTCCGGGCTCTGCTCACTAGGGTCAAGACCTCTCACAGACTCCATCCTTCCCAGGGTTTGGCTAGCATGGGGAGGTTCTTTATGGCCAATCTAGGAACCTGCTCAAAAGGGCCAGCTCGACTGTTTTGAAAAGGAAGAGGGTCCAGCCAGAGACTTCTGTGTTCCTGTAGAGCTCACTGTCCTGAAAGGCTCAGCCTAGCTCCCCCCAGGCCTCTCGGTTCCTATTGGTGAGAGAAGACTGCAGCTCCATTGTGGGCCATTGAAAGTTATTTCATTTCCCAGGGATCAGCTCTAGGTCTGTACCTTACCATGCCTATTCCTGAAACCTCCTCACACCTGTCTCCTTGTCACCTCCTAAGAAAGCTCGGTCCTTAGTGTGAGGCCCCAGAGAACCAGGATCTGGAAGCTAACCCTCCCTTGGGATAGACTGAAGTCCCTATTCTTTTTGCAGCCTCTTTCACAACGTGGCCTTTCTTAGGGAGTAGCTTACTCTGTGGGCAGCCAATCCTCAAGCCATTTTTCTTTCCTTGCCCCTTCCTAGTGCATTCAGTGACTCTGTTTCTAAACCTGCTTGCATGCCTGGCCTGGTTCACAAGTGACGCAGCTAATGGAACAGCCTTTGGCCTCTCCATCCTTTGGTTTCTGATTTTCACGCCCTGTGCCTTCCTTTGTTGGTACCGACCCATCTACAAGGCTTTCAGGTGAGTGGAGCTAGCACAGGGCTTGAGGGGCTGGTTGTCTTCCCAGGAATAGCTGATAGACCCACGTTCTGGCCCCGTCACAGTCCTAACTCAGAATAGAGGGGGAGGGGACTACCTTCCTCTTCTCATTCAGTCAGAGCAGACAAATTAAGATCTGTTTCCCTTAGCCAGGCCTGTGGGTGAAGTTTGCTAGAGGCCCGTCCATGGATGAACATGGGAATGAGAGAGGACGGGAGCCTTGCCTGCTGCTGCACTATTCCTGGCCAGGCTAGCTGGCAGGCAGGGATTCAGTTGCTGTGAAGAGGGAGTACCCTGCTGAGGCTGGAGGTATTGCCCTGTCAGGTACTTTCTGTGGCTCATCTTTATGACCTCAGGCATCTGTGTCAGTACGTAAGATTGCTCCCATGAGCATGAACAATGTACCTCTAAGACCCCCGGGAATTTGGAATTACACTTCATTCTTGATGCTTTTAGGGAAGAAAAGCTAGGAGTATCCAAGAAGGCAGATGCTGGACTCTGTATTGTGGTTCTCAAAGATGCATCCCTGCTCAAAGCCAGGGATGTAACTCAGTTGCTAGAGTGCTTGCCTAGCACACTCAATGCCTGGGTTCTATTAAAGCTCCACATAAAACTGAGTGTGGTACCACAGGACAGTCCTAGCACTTGGGAGATGCAAACAGGAGGGTCAGAAATTCAAGGTTGTACAGGGAATCAAGAGGCCAGCCTGGGCTGCATGAGACCCTTGTATGTAACTAAGAAAACAGCACAGTGGTAGTGAAGAGTCTTAACCAGTTTGCTACTCCACAGATATCTTTTCTCCCACCCAAGTTTACAGTGTGTGTGTGTGTGTGTGTGTGTGTGTGTGTGTAGAGGTCAGAAGAAGGTGTCAGATCCCTTGAGACTGGAATTAGAGACAGTTGTAACATCTACTGTGTGGATGCGGGGAAGCCCACCCAAGACCTCTGGAAGAGCAGCTCATGCTTTAAACTGCTGAGCCATCAGCTTGTGTGCGGGGTGGGGGTGGGGGCACAGCACAGTGCACTTAAGTATGTCAAAGGGCAACTTTTGAGAGTTCCCTCCTTCCATCCTGTGGGTTCCAGGACTAAACATAGAGCATCGGGCTTGGTAGCACGTGTCTTTTCCCTACTGAGCTGTCTCATTGGCCCCAAGCCCTCTTACAATTTACTTCTTTCTCTCTCCACAGGTCTGACAACTCTTTCAGCTTCTTCGTGTTCTTTTTTGTATTTTTTTGTCAAATAGGAATCTACTTCATCCAGTTGATTGGCTTGCCTAACTTGGGGACCAGGTAAGACCTGAGCTGAGGCTCACCTTCCCTGCCATTCCTTGGCTCCTAGAGAGCCTGTTCGGACCATGGCAGAGAAAAGGTACACTGCCACCCTTGGGTTCTCTGTGTGATGAAACACTTCCTGCAACACACACATCCACTCAGCCCAGATAGGAAACCCAGGACAGACCAAAGCAGTAGTGCCATCAAAGTTCAGCTTGGTGAACCAGTGCTTTCTTTTGGGGTTACTTACAAGGATATGGGTGAGGGATAACTTATAGAGCAGAAATAACTCAAAGACTGCTGTGTCACCAAAGTCCACACCAGCATGGGTGACAGCTCACCAAGGTGGGTACTTGGAGCACACAGCACAGCCTGCAGGCAGCTCAGCAGGTTGGAGACTGTCCTTTCCAATGACGCTCTCCCAGGCAGCTGGTCTGGTGTCAGGAGTCTTCCTTGAAGGCCAGCTCGTCTGGGAGTGTTCTTTCAGCCTCCTTCATCGAGGCTTTTCTCTAAATCCCTTTCTCTAGCAGGAAGGGATTTAGTGAATCTGGTCAGTTTCAAGGACTTCCTGAAGCTATTTTGAATTGTTTACAGTAGGATAGAGTGTTTTAGTCTCCGTGGAAACTCTATGCAACACCTCTTTCCTGGTCATTTCTTCTTTTGGGGATCCTAGGGGTCAGACTGAGAACCTGTACATGCTAGGAAATACTCTGTCGCTGAGCCACAACCTGGTTTTCCATGATTTTACCGAAGTAGTTGTTTTTCTTGTTCTCTTCCTTCTACTGTGTGTAGATGAGAGTGTCTCACTCTGGCCTGGGACTTTCTATGTAGGCCAGAGTGACTTCTAATTTATAGTGATCCTCCTGCCTGCCTCCAGAGAACTGAGATCTCAGGCTTGAGCCACCTTGCCAGTTTGGGTTAGGTCTCTAGGGCGGTGTCTAGCTGTGTCTGTCTAGCAAGTTATTGCTTTTCTCTTGGAGTGTTCTCTGAGAGGCTGATGGATCCTTGGCCTTTGAAGGCCCTAAGTTATACCTTATTTCTCTCAAACTCACTATGTAGCCCAAAAATGACCTTGAACTTCTTGTCACCCTGCCTCTGAGCTGTACCTGTTGTTTTATGTAGGCTTGGAATGGAATCCAAGGCCTCATGCGTGATAGGCAAGTACTCGATCAATGGGCTACATGCTCAGCTCCCATCGTACTCTTTCTCTCAGGGCCTTGTGACTGCAGAAGTGTTGTCTTCCTCCCTGGAGAGGTGTCTTGCTATTCTGGAGCATGTAGCTAGTTTGAGTTTCCTGGCTACCCCTGTCCTCAGCTCAGAATTAATTTCCAAAAGAATGGCTGATGGCTGGTGTTTTCCTTTCTATGCCAGTGCACAGGGAACATTGCAAAAAGGTCGCACTGGCATGGGGCTTGAGAGCAGGGAGGCACTATTTTAGTCCCTTCCTTACAGCAAGTTAGCAAGTCCAGAGTATGAGGAGAGGACCTGCCATCCGCACTGGCACTCTGCGCACACTGCTGTCCGTCCTGCCACCCTCCTGCCTTATCCTGTGTTCTAATCCCGACCCTTTGAGTATATGGTCCAATTTCATCATTACCTTATGCTAGATGTTGTTAGGAAAGCTAGCTTGACCAAGTGTGGGTGGCCCATGTCTGTAATCCCAGCACTTGGGAGATGAGGCAAGAAGATTGGAAGTGTAGGGTCAGCCTGGGATATGTAGTAAGTTCTGGGCCAGCCTGGAGAACATAGTCTCAAAAAACAAATCAGCTGAGCAGGGTGAGGCATTCATTTAATCCCAGCACTCAGGAGGAAGAGGTAGGTAGATCTTTTAGTTTGAGGGTGGCCTGGTCTATATATAAAGATCTAGGCCAGCTAGGGTTACATAGTGAGACTGTGGCTCAAAACAAACAAATGGGGTGTGTGGGGCATGCTACAATTAATATTCGCACTCTGGACTGAGAGTCTGAGATGTGAGGTCTGGTCCTCACCCTGCCTTCGCTGCCTTGTACTCAGTGAGCTCTGCTGGCTCCTGCCTGTTCTTGCTCCCATACACCTTCTGTGGCTGTTTTCTTTCCTCTTTCTATGTGTATGTGTCTGCCATTGTGTGCATGCATGCTCATGTAGGGTCATGTGTGTACACTCTGTGGAAGCCAGAGGTGGTTCTTTATACACCATCCACCTTGTTTCTTGTTTTATTTTTAACTCTCTGTGTGTGTGTGTGTGTGTGTGTGAGAGAGAGAGAGAGAGAGAGAGAGAGAGAGAGAGAGAGAGAGGGAGAGGGAGAGGGAGAGGGAGAGGGAGAGGGAGGGAGAGAGAGAGGTGTGGGGGGGATCGGCCTCTCATTATCCTGGAGTGTGCTGAGAAGACTCACTAAAACCAGCAAACTTCAGAGATCTGCTTGTCTCTGCCTTCCCAGTGCAGGCTGGGATGAGAAGCATAGGCTTTTTAAAATGTGGCTCTGAATTCAAGTTCCCATGCTTATTTATGCTGAAGAACTGAGCTCTCGTACACTTTTTTTTTTTTTTTTTTAAAAACAAGGTTGCCCTTTAGCTGCTGATCTTCCTGCTTCTGCCCATGTGTGCATGCATGTTCATGTGTGGTCATGTGTGTACACTTCTGTGGAAGCCAGAGGTTGAGATTTGAGGTCTCAACCTCAAATTGCTAAGATCACAGGTATAAGCCACAGCACCCAGCTTTAAGACACAAAAGGTTTTAAAATTATATCTTTACTTAGTGTATTTGTACATGCAAACAGGGACCCCCATGTGAGAGCCAGCCCTCACCTTCCACCGTTTGGGTTCTGCAGATCGACTCCAGCCTGAGGCACAGTGGCGACTCCTTTATCTGTGGAGGCGGAGCGAACTTTCCTGCCACTACAGTGGTCTTTGCTGCTTGTGCTTTTGGTGTCACACTTCAGAGTCATGAAAGTTACTTCCTGTTTTCTCCCACCAGTTCATTTGTTTGTTTTTTGAGACAGAATCTGTCTATGGTCCTTGCTGTCCTGGTTATTATGTAGACCTGGCTGTCCTAGAACTTATATTCTCCTGCCTCTGCCTCTGAGCACTGGAACTAAAGGTGCATGCTACCATGCTTAGCCTTTCAAAGAGTTTTCTAGCTCTTACAGTGAAATCTTTGCCCAATTTTAAATTAATTTTCATATATGATTCAAGTAGGGATGTCCTGGTACCATTTGTAAAGAGACTATCAGTTCCCCTTTAGAGTGTTAACAATTTTTTTTTATTCTTTTTATCTATTGGGTTTGGGGGAACATGCACACCAAGACATGTATGTAAAGGTCCGAGGGTACGGTCTTTTCTTCCACCACGTGAGTCCTGAGTATCTACGCTCGGTTAAGTTCCTTTAACCACTGAATCATCTCACTGTTCCCTTGGTTTTAGGACCCCCAAAATAGATTGGGGGTCCTGGAGAGATGGCTTGGTAGTTAAGAGGACTGGCTGCTGTGCCAGTGGACCCAGGTTCAATTCCCAGTACACCATGCCAGCTCACAACTGTCTGTAGCTCCAGTTGCAGGGGATCTCACACCCTCACACAGACACAACAACAATTCACAGAAAAAACTGAAAAAGAATTTCTTTTAGATTTATTTATGTATATATATGAGTACATTGTCGCTGTCTTCAGACACACCAGAAGAGGGCATCAGATCCCATTACAGATGATTGTGAGCCACCATGTGGTTGCTGGGAATTGAACTCAGGACCTCTGGAAGAGCAGTCGATGCTCTTAACCTCTGAGCCATCTCTCCAATTCCTGAAAAATAATTTAAAAAATATGTACATCTGGACTCTGAAGCAAATGGCATTGCTCTTCCTGCTATTCCCACCATGCTTCGATTACTGTAACTTTGTTTTAAGTTTTGACATCAGGTAGCACAAGAATAATCCCTTTATAGCTAAGGACACTGAGGCTCTGGGGGTGACATAACCACTAAAGGCAGAGATTCTGATGGGGGAGGCTGAGGTTACAGGGTAGAGGCAACAGTCTGTCCAGTGCTCCTCTCCCCAGAGTCCTCTGTAAAAGCCAAGTCTTCCCTGTTCCCCCTTAGTCAGCAACAAACCCTGAGCCTTGGGCTGCTTCTGGCAAGGGAGTTGCCACATCTCCTTTCTGGACCTCACTGGGCCAGAAGATTTCCATGTGACCCCCACCTCTGAGACCTCAGGAGAGCTCATGTTGGACTAGTGTGGGCCTGTCAGCACTCACAGCCTGGTCTCTGAGGAATGTTATCAAAGCAGAAGGCTCCCTGTGCTGCTGGGAAATGTTCACGTGGTGGTCAGAACACAGCCATCTGGGAGAAGTGCTCCTCTTGGGGACTTCTGAGTTTCAATCTTACCTCACCTCTGGTTTCTCCTTTTATAGTGGTTGGCTCGCAGCCCTCTCTACAGTGAATAAGGGGCCCTTAGCTGTGACCATCATCATGATGGTAGTGGCTGGCTTCTTTACCCTCTGTGCTGGGCTCTCACTCTTCCTCCTGCAGCGGGTAAGTAGGGCAAAGCCAACATCGAACACAAGTAAAATGCCCATCTCTTCTGGGTACACATCTAAATATTCCTTGCTCCTGAAGCTCTTAGGGGCCCAACAGCTCGTCAAGGGCTCTGGGTGAGCAGCCAGGCAGGGTTGCAGTCCTCTCGGGTGCCACTATACCCTGATGGCTAGAATTGCTCTGTGCTCTTCTCACGCCAGCCTCCTTCCCTAGGTCCATGCCTTCTACCGCCGAACAGGAGCCAGCTTCCAGCAGGCTCAGGAAGAATTCTCCCAGGGCATCTTCAGCAGCAGAACCTTCCGCACTGCTGCCTCGTCTGCTGCCCGAGGAACCTTCCAGGGGAATTAGTCTTCCTGACTCTCCTTCCCTCAGCCCTGGCCTCTGTCACCTGCCTTCTGAGCTGCACTTTCCATGGGTGCCTTAGCAGTGGCTGTGCCCAGCACAGACCAGGCAGGGATTCGTCTTGTCCCTGCACTTTCCTCAGTAGTCAGCTTTCTCTTCTACAGGAGGGAAGGACAGGAAGGGACAAGGACTTTTTTTTTTAACACATGGGAAAAGAAAAAAATAACAAAGCTGTCTTTCCTTTTCTAACGGTGGTTTGGTAGGATTTTGTCTGGAAGCAATGGGCCTGCTTTTCCTGAAAACAAATGGACTCATGGGTATGGGATCATGGGCCAGCCTGGGCTCACTGTACCAGGGATTTCCCACAGGCACTTTGCATTCCTCCCTCTATAGGCTTCATCTGTACTGGGGCCTCCACAGTCTTGCCTTTCATGCTTGGGCTTCATGAGCCTCCCCAGGGCTACACTCTAGGTGAACTGTGTACTGGGTGGGTGCACAGAAGTTTCCCAGATTATCTTCGGGGGTCTTCAGGTGTTCACGATAGTCACGACCCTGTGCCTGCTTCGACTCATGGTGTGACCGCACCTTGTGTCCTCGGGGCCTTCCCTAGCCCCTCTTCAGACTTCTGAATGTATAGTGAGTGGGGTTGGTTGGGACTTGGGGATGGGGAGGGACTGAGGACAAGTCAATCAAGTCCTGCCCAGCCTCTAGCAGTCTTCTGAGAGGGTAGGTGTCTGCTGACCTGTTTGTTGTGGCTTCTCTCCTCCCAAGGGACTCTGCCCCTCCGCCTTACCCTGGCCCCTGCCCATCTTCAGCAATACTCACCTCTTACAACTCTTAGGGTGGTTTGGAGGAAATCAGTCCTGAACTATGTCCTGCAGGCAGGACTGCTGAGCCTTCTTTCTGAGGGTTCTTCCCACACCCTCAGTGGAGTCTAGGTTCCTATCCACTCATCTTGGGGTGCTCCACAGGTGTCACTGCAGTGGCACTTAGGAAGCCACTGTGAGAACCTGGACCCTGTGCTTTGTGAGTGTTGTAAGCACTCGCCAAGCTGGCCAGCCTCCTGCCTCTGGGAACTGGGGCCCTCCTGAGGCTACCCTCATGCTGTCAGCCCATTTAGCCCTAGAGCCACCAAATGGTAATGACAGCCACAAGGGTTTTGTAAACTCTCTGGTATTATTTTCCTCCATGTACAAATGTATATGTCTTGTCTCAATTTTTGTGCTTTAATAAAAAGATTTTCGGACAGCACTGGTCCTGATGTCTCTGGTGGACTTGGGAGGGCTATAGCCTACCAAAGTACAGGCTAAGGGCCTACTAAGATTGCTGAGGTGACAAGATCGATCGTTGGTGGCTGAACTGTGATAGATGACAGGCCACTCAACTCTAGGGCAGAACCCTTTCCAAGAGTGAAAGGTAGAAAGGAGGGCCCTGGCTGTGGCAACTTGACCTCTTCCAAAGGCATTTAAATTTTTTTAGCCAGGCATGTTGGTGCATACCGTTTAGTTCCAGCACTCACTCGAGAGGCAGAGGCCATCAGATCTCTTGAGTTCGAGGCCAGACTGATCTACAAAGTAAGTTCCAAGATAGCCAGGGCTACTCAGAGAAACCCTGTCTTCAAAAACCAAATAAACGAATGAATAAGCGCCTGAGTATGTGTGATGATCAGAGAACTTGCTGGAGTCTGTTCTCTCTCTTCACCCAGTGGGGCGATGGGATTTTCATGTCCACTGCTTCTGGTCTTGAAGGGCAGGGAGAAAGCCTGCTCCTTCTCCAGCCCCCTACGTGGGTGGTCTCTAGGAAGTGGAGTGCTGAGTGTTCCCATGTGATAGTGTCCGAAGTCCTCGACACACCTCTACAACCACTGAAGACTGTCTGAAACCTGCCTGGCAGTCCTTGGCAGAGGGTGTCACCCAGCCCGCGGCAGGCGGGGAGGAGCCTCAGAGGGGAGGTGTCGAGTCGCGCTTCCGGCGGGCAGCACTGGGGCTGTGTGGAGTCCCGCCTTGCCGCCCCTCGAGCGCCCCCAGCTTCGCTGCTGGCCGGAACCTGCACCCCAAACCAGGAAACACCTGGCGGCGGGCGCGGGATGGCTGGGTCCGGCTGGGGTCTCCCTCGGCTGGACGGTTTCATCCTTACCGAGCGCCTGGGCAGTGGCACGTACGCCACGGTGTACAAGGCCTACGCCAAGGTGGGTGTGGGCGGGTTGTGCCCGAAGTGTCCGGGCGCTGGGCACTCGGCTCCTGTGCCAGCCAACTCCCTGCAATCCCGGCTGGGTGACAGGCCAAGCTGTGCAGGAAAGGCGACCACCTTGAGAGCAGTAAGGCCAGCGGCTGCCTGGCACCAGGCGGATGGAGGAGGCGGGAGCTAACCGCCCCTTTTAGGTTTTAAAAAAACCACGCCAGTTTGGTCTGGAGGGGCGGGCGTGACCTAAGGGAACCTCGCTATCAGTGGTTGAAGAACCGGCTCGGCACGGAAGTTGCCTTAGGACTGGGAGGAGTCTAGGGTCAGACTCCCAGGAGGAAGCACCAGTTAGAATGCAGAGTGGCTAGCTCTTTAAATAGTGACACCCACCCCCGCGCCACTCTAGAAAGTGATGCCATAGGTTAGAAGCATGGCATTGGCACTTGCCATGCTGGGGTGGGAAGCCAGGATTCCAGAGATGCCTCATTGATTTGAGAAGTTGAAACTGGGAAATTTGGAGACCCGAGGAGAGTGGACAGACCCAGACAGGGAAAGGTTGCTGAGGGAACCAGA
The DNA here is from genome assembly GCF_021556685.1 of Rattus norvegicus. Lineage (NCBI taxonomy): Eukaryota > Metazoa > Chordata > Mammalia > Rodentia > Muridae > Rattus > Rattus norvegicus. The sequence continues at coordinate 65,731,178 of NC_141541.1, forward strand.
GCCCACTCCAGCCCGTGGGGTCGGCCCCTTCAAGACAGAGACCCCAAATTTCCTGTACCACAGAAGGCTACTCGGGAAGTGGTAGCCATAAAATGCGTGGCCAAGAAAAGTCTCAACAAGGCGTCAGTGGAAAACCTCCTGACTGAGATTGAGATCCTCAAGGGCATTCGGCACCCCCATATCGTGCAGCTGAAAGACTTCCAGGTCTGAGCCTGGGATGGGGTTCCCTCCAAAGGAGGCTGAGGAAGGGACACTGCCTAAAGCTGTCTCTTTACTTTCAACCACAGTGGGACAATGACAATATCTACCTCATCATGGAGTTCTGTGCAGGGGGTGACCTGTCTCGCTTCATCCATACCCGCAGGATTCTGCCTGAGAAGGTGGCCCGTGTTTTCATGCAGCAGTTGGGTAAAAAAGCCTGTGGCACACCCCATGCCCTCTTCTCCCCTATTCCAGAGCTTTGCAGTCTCCCATGTGTGTGTCTCTAGCGTTTGTGGGGAATTCAGACTTCCTCATGGTGAACATGATGTAAGAACCTTGTGGAATCTTCCAGGGCCCAGTAGGTGGAACCCAAGTGCTTTAGCAAGGGAGAATGCAAAGTCCAAAAGGGCTTAGGCTTTTCTGGAGGCTCCTTGAAGGGAAGACGATCTTATGAAGGGTGCAAAAAGCAGGCACCTGGGAACTCTTAGAGGTAGCTAGAGTCTTGTGCTTCCCTATATTCTGTAGAACAGCTCTACAGCTGTAAGGGATAGAGGGAGGCCTGGGGAGGGGAGAGGCGGGTAGGAAAGAGGCTCTAACTTATTTGCTCATGGCTGACTCCTCAGCTAGTGCCCTGCAGTTCCTGCATGAACGAAACATCTCTCACTTGGATCTGAAGCCGCAGAACATCCTCCTGAGTTCTTTGGAGAAGCCCCACCTGAAACTGGCAGGTCTGCAGCAGCAGGGCGGTGTTTTAGAGTGGGTAAACCGTAAGCTCCTGGCTGGATAGTGACCGGTCAGGAGCTACAGGGGTGAGCCCATCGCCGAAAGGTAGCTCCCATTCTCAGGCTGCCCACACTTCATGTCCTACAGTGTTGTGGGAGGAGCTAGGGATAAAGTCTGGGTCAGAGTTGGGGTTCAGTCTGGAAATAGTGCCAATGTGTGAACAGCATCCAGGAGCAGTCTATGAGCCAAGACCCAACTTGATCTGCTATTAGAATCAGGGCTCAGTCTGGACAGCTGGGTAGAATACATAGCAGTGGGCAGGTGTTTGTGGCTTCTGATAAGATTTAAAGAATAGACTTGAGTTTGGAGGCCAGAGAGCATGGTATAATTTAGTGCTGGGGTCAAGGGTGGGGCTTTCTGTGGGGATTGCATTTGAGATAGGCTTAGGGAAAAGGTGCTTAAGAGGCCATGTACCATGCGGAGGGTTTCCAGCCCAGAGGGGATAATAGGAGTGCTGTGTGTCAGTAGCACTGGAGAGGTGGCAGGAGTGATGCAGGTGAGTCTGGGGTGGGGAGGAGCTCTGACGGGAATCACAGAGGCAGCTGGGATTTGAGCCCTGTGCCTGGCCTCTTTCTTGCCTGCAGACTTTGGCTTTGCCCAGCATATGTCCCCGTGGGATGAGAAACATGTGCTTCGTGGCTCCCCGCTCTACATGGCTCCTGAGATGGTGTGTCGGCGGCAGTATGACGCGCGTGTGGACCTCTGGTCTGTGGGGGTCATCCTGTACGGTGAGGCCTTTGTTTCCTTGTTGTCCACCCTGAGAGTTACTCTGGGTTTGGGCCAGGCTTCTCTGGGCCTCTCCTGGGTTCTAATGAGAATTAGGGGCTCTGCTCTGAGGGATTTTGGCCCCCTTTCCATGGGTGAGCTGGGCAAGACTTAACCCAGTTCCCTTCCAACCTCCCCTCTGTCTTCTTCCACAGAAGCTCTCTTTGGGCAGCCTCCCTTTGCCTCCAGATCGTTCTCAGAGCTAGAAGAGAAGATTCGTAGCAATCGGGTTATTGAGGTGTGTCTGGCAGGGTCTTGGCATCCACTGGGGATTGAGGGACTCAAGGCCCAGAAGTTTGCTCACCACTGCTACCGACTGCAGTGTAGGCTCTAGCCCTTTCGTGGCAGTGGAGCATGCTCTGCGGTGGAAGCCTAGAATCTGGCCCATTCCTGATCAGCCACAGCAGGCAACAGATGACCAGGTCCAATCTTACCGTAGTCCTGGGCTACATGAAAATGCCCATCTGGTAGGAGCCTGATAAGGGATGCCTGGCTCCCTCCCTGCACATCACCTGGACCTGCCATGTCTCTACCAGATCTCAGATTACCCACCAGCAAACATGTACCCCTTGTGGGGGTTCCCAACGGACCCTGGGCTTTGGGCTCAGATGTTGGAGCCTCATATGATGTGTCCCTGCTCTGTGCCTCTGTAGCTCCCTCTTCGGCCCCAACTCTCCCTAGACTGCCGGGACCTGTTGCAGCGACTTCTAGAGCGGGACCCCAGCCATCGAATCTCCTTTCAGGACTTCTTTGCCCACCCCTGGGTGGACCTGGAGCACATGCCTAGTGGGGAGAGCCTGGCACAAGCAGTAAGCAGACCGATGGGGATAGGGTGGGCAGGGTCTCATGCGCCCGTTCTTGGTGGTTAATAGGTGACTGGCTCACAGAAGCAGAGCAGGTGGCCACAGGGCATGGGGGTGGGGTTGCTGACTGGCACTGGTTGCTGTGGCATTAGGAGGGTAGGTCTGACCGCCGATCCTCCAATCCCCCAGACAGCCCTTGTGGTGGAGGCCGTGAAGAAGGACCAGGAGGGGGACGCTGCTGCTGCCCTGTCACTCTACTGCAAGGCCCTGGACTTCTTTGTACCTGCACTACACTGTGAGGCCCAGGCCATTCCTATAACCTGGGTGCAGAGGGTGCAGGAGTTGGGTCATGCTCCCCATGCAGAGATTAGGGGAGACAGTGCAGAAGATCAACCTGGAACTTAGTATCTGAGGATTGCAGCAGGCTTACTGTGGGGTAGGCTTCCAGTACAGATTCCTCATATGAACCCTTTACCTTCTGCAGACGAAGTGGATGCCCAGAGGAAAGAGGCGATTAAGGCGAAGGTGGGTGATCTCCCCAGGAGAAAACGGGTGGACCTCTGAAAAATGGCATTCTTAGATTTGAAACCACTCTCACAAGACAAGGCTGGGGGAAGTGAATGAGCCAGGCTAGCTTGTTTGTATCTGACATGGTTAGTGTGAGGCAGCCACTAAGGGACCAGAGGCATCGGAGGTGGGTGCAGGATAGGGGGATAACCCTCAGCCCCTCATTCTCTTACAGGTGGGGCAGTATGTGTCCAGGGCAGAGGAGCTCAAAGCCATTGTCTCCTCCTCCAATCAGGCCCTGCTAAGGCAGGGCACAACTGGCCAAGAGCTGCTGCGAGGTAGGCTTCGGTTCCTGGTCTGTGCATAAGTCCTGGCACTCCCACTCCATCTCCAGGGAGACTGACAGGGCCTTCCTATGCAAAACAACAGGCTGCTCCCTCACTAAGAGCCTTTACTCTCACATCAGAGATGGCCCGTGACAAGCCACGCCTCCTAGCTGCCCTGGAAGTGGCCTCAGCTGCCATGGCCAAGGTTTGTGCTCATTGGGAGGAGTCCAGGTGGGACAGGAGGGAAACCAAGGCACAATATGGAATGTGTTGCCCCTCTGGCTGTAGGAGGAGGAAGCTGGCAAAGAGCAGGATGCCCTGGACCTGTACCAGCACAGCCTCGGGGAGCTGCTACTGCTGTTGGCAGGTAAGGCCCCAGCACCGATACTGCCCCTACCTCTGGCTACCCTATCCTTACCATCTTCCCTTCCTTACAGCAGAAGCCCCAGGCCGAAGGCGGGAGCTCCTTCACACTGAGGTACTCAGTGGGGCTGGGAGTCAGGACGTTCTCCTTCCCCTCCTCCTACTCAGGTCTGTGGGACCTCCTTAGATTGCATATGGAGTTTCCCTGCCTCAGAATTGTGAGGTCAATGACCCAGGACTTAAGTGCCTGGATAAACCAAAAGTCTGCCAGACTCCTGCAACAGGGAAGTCTTCCTAGAGAAGAGAACAAATAGAGTTATCAGACAAGGCCATTCTAATGAGACAGGGTTCTGGGGAGCACCAGGGGTGGGGAGGCACTTGACTTGAACCCTCCTCACGTCTGCACATGTCTTCTCTTGGCAGGTTCAGAACCTCATGGCTCGAGCTGAATACCTGAAGGAGCAGATCAAGGTGGGCATGAGCGAGCCACACTGGGCAGTGGGTTGTGGGTTCCTCCTCTCTGTGGTTGTGTGTGCACCCAGGCTTCCGACTCTAACTGACTCTGCCTTAGCCCTTGCTCTGCTTTTCATCCCACAGATCAGGGAATCTCACTGGGAAGCAGAGAGTCTGGACAAAGAGGGGCTGTCGGAGTCTGTTCGAAGTTGTAAGTCCTGCCCTGGGGTCTGACAGCCCATAGCAAGGTTATAGGTTCTGGCTCTCTTGTCAGAGACCCAAACCTGACCTTGCTCTTTCACCTGTGTTAGCTTGCACACTGCAGTGACTCCAGAAGAACCTGTGCATGGAACATGAACCTAGAGAGAAGCTTCGTACCAAGCCAGGTTGATGCCTGTGCACCTGGGACCTCTGGATGAGCTCCTCCCACCTCCTAGTTCCCAGCATTCCTCAGTGTTCTCCACCCTTGGGGCATCTGGTGGCAGGTGTACTAAACTCTGGGAGAATTACTTTAATATGACTTTGTCATTAGGTGATGGCTGACCTAAGCCTGTTAGCTTTAGGACACCATCACCCTGTTGTTTTTTTCTGCAAAGAGGGCATCATATCTCTTCAAGACACTTCAGTTCCTTCCCTACTACCAAGCAGCTGCTGTACCTGGGCCAACCCTTCCTGGGAACCTGTATTCCAACCCTACTTTCTTCTTGCACTGGAATGGGACAGTCTGATACCCTCAGGGACTACCTACCCTACAGTATGCACTCAGCCCCACAGACTCTCCAGTCTTCCTGGGAGCTCACAGCCGCCCTCCTTTTCAGTTCTTTAAGACAATCCATCATGCATGAGAGTCGTGTCTTTTGTCAAGGTGGAGTACCTGTGAGAATTCCAGACCTGTCCTTGCCTTGGCATGGAGGAGGGGGTCTGCAAACCCCTTCTTACAGCTCGCTTTGAGGGGATATGCCCCACTAGTCACATGGTGGGCCCTGAGCTAGAGCTGGGTCTTGGCTGAGTCTTCCCTTCTGTCCTGTTAAACTGTGGAAACATCCACAGCTTACACCCTGTGTGAGCTGGAGAAGAACTTACATACCTGGAGTTACTGGGGGATTTTTTTTTAACAGTACCCCCAATCATCATCTTGTTTCAGATTTTTCAAATTCTTATTGAAGGCTGATCTTGAATAAGGTGCAAGGGAGCTGTTCTGCCACAGATGACCCCATATGACAAGCGCTGAATGTCCCTTTCTTTCTTCCTTTCTTCCTTTCTTTCTTTCTTTCTTTCTTTCTTTCTTTCTTTCTTTCTTTCTGTGTGTAGGTGTGGTGTGTGTGTGTGTGTGTGTGTGTGTGTGTGTGTGTGTGTGTGTATGAAGGGTTATTTCTAAAGTTAGAGAATATTGGTGATTTCCAATCATTCTGCCCTAACTGCCTCCTTAGGACAAAGTGAAACATCCTCCTGGCTAGAGGCTGGATGTATGTCAAGAATGTAGATCATTGTTTCTCTATTAAATTATTTTCCATATTTATGCACCTCTTCTTGCCTTGGAAAAATAGGTGAAGTCACCCTGCTCATAACCAGAAAAGGTTGGGGAGCCTGGGTAGTGTGGTCCCAGAGGGACATGACTGTATGTCTGCCTTTCGCCTTTAGTCTCTGGGGATCCCAGAGTTCTGCTGACTGCCACCATTCCTGCCAACCACCTAGTATGTGTTGTTGGGAGCAGGGGGGCAGGATGGACAGGCCTGGGAACCCAACCAGGCCTTTTCTCTCCATACTTCCCCACAGTGGCAGATGGTAGCTCTCGAGGACAGTCCTCTCTAGACCGTCCATCCCACCCTGCACTTCCACCAGGCGCCTCCTCACTCTGAGCCAACAGTGAGTCAGCAAGCTGGGTTTTAGGAAGAGGGGATCTTTAAGGGTTTCTTCTCATATCTAGTCCCCGAGAGATCAGGGTAATTTCTAACAGTCCCTCACCTTAATTATCCTCAGGCCTATTACCGTGGGTCTGATACAGGAGGAACAAGACAGAATGAATCAATCCCCTGAAGCCTTTGGCCTAGCCATTGCGGGACAGTGTAGAGCAGTGTCCTATAGGGCAGCTGGAGCTGCTGAAGTCCCTACTGGTTCCATTCCTTGGCCCAATGCTTAGACTGTACAGTTGGGTTATTGGTGAATGAGCCCAGTAGGACTTTTACAAGATGGTGTGTGTAGGCCTGGTATATAGCACAAGTACAATAAAATATTATTTTCAAATGTAGGGAGAAAAACGTACTTGAGATTTTCTTTGGAAATAAAGCAGATGAAAAGTTTCAGTAAGAAAGATTAGGGAAAGGAAGAAGGGGGTGACTGGAGAGGCCTGGCTGGGAGGGGACAGGATGACAGGATCGGTGACAGGAAGGGAGAGGGGCATTGTGTCTCCAGACCGTTGTTTACTGTGGCGACTGCACCTCCCAGCTGGCTGGGAACAGGGGCCTGAAATTCTTACACAGGGTGTCAAGCAATGGGCCCGCAAGAGGCGCCCAACGCAGGAGGAGCATGGGAATCTTTGGCCCTCCCACACATTGAATTGATGTCCTCCAGGCTGTTCCCTGTGAAGCAGGGAGGCAGGCAGTCTAGGAGCCGGAGCAAGTGGGGAGTAGGCTCCAGAGAGTTCCCCCTGGTGGCACGGGCTTAAAGGAAACTTCAGATCGGCTTTTCAAATATTTTTCATTTGAGAGACGGAGAATCGCTGCCACTTCTTCAAGGCTTTCAAATATGTCCATCCAGGAGCTTCACCTCCTTGCCGTCCCATCTCCGCTCTCTGACTAGGAGACTGAGCCAAGGTCAACTACCCGGCCTCCACCTCCTATTTTCCCATGGTCCTGCCCTAGAAGGAGCAGATGAGCCTTTGGAATAGACCACCGGAACCAGGTGTCTCTGGGCCCAGCCTGCCCCGCCCCCACAACCTGTTTTTTTCATTTTATTTCCCACTGGGGACATAGGAAAGGATGTAAGTTATCTGAAAGGAAGGAATCCAGCCCCAGAGGCCAAGTACCTGGCCCCAACTATGAGACTGAGGCAGGAGGAATGAGACACATCAATGGCCACTCTCCCCCCCACTGTAAGTTGCACTACCAAGCTATCCCTCGAAGTACCACACACGCAGAAACAAAGTCTTGTCCAAGCTCACAGGTAGACCTACATTCGCCATTGTAGAAATGCCGGCACAGGTCTTGCCGAGTGAGGCAGAGGCGGCCTCAGCCTTGTTGTGCCCCTGGACCCAGGCCAAAGGGCTCCCCATGCCTTATACAAACCGGGACTGGCAATGGCTGGCAGTCACAGGGTTAGAGGCAGGACAGTGGGCTCCACAGCTCCACGACCCTGCTGGAACCTCAGCTCTGTGGGACAGAGGACAGAAGCTCCTGCTTCCCCGCGCTGAGCCAGAGCATCAGCTGGGTCAATAGGCACTGTCAGAAGCTCAGCTGGACAAGTGAACATGCCCCAGATGTCCCCAGTGCCTGCCTGGGGCTTCCAGTGTCTGAAGAGGGACCATCTGGCTGTTGGGGGAAAAGGGAGATCCTGCACATTCCGAACCCTGGCCACCCTCCCTACCCCCGCCCTGGGAAACAGCTGGCCTTAGAAAAACACTTGTTATTCCTGCACTACTCTTCCCACTGGGGACTGGGCCTGAGCTGCCTGGGTGGGTGGGAAGCAGGAGAAGGGGACCGGAGGCTCCTTGGGTAGGACCCCGGGGTGCCGCTAAGTTCTCTGGAGTTCTGAGTGTTGTAGAGCCAGAGACCTCAATCTGTACACTGTGGGGTACAAGGGTCAGGCTGTGTGTTTTGATCTCCCCTGTCCTGGGATATTCTTCCCTCAGAATCCTCACCCATCTTGGGAATTCTTCCTTGTTTTTCCTTAGGAAGAACAGGGCTGGAGAGACGGCTCAGTGGTTAAAAGCACTGACCGCGGGGCTGGGGATTTAGCTCAGTGGTAGAGCGCTTACCTAGGTAAGCGCAAGGCCCTGGGTTCGGTCCCCAGCTCCGAAAAAAAGAACCAAAAAAAAAAAAAAAAAAAAAAAAAAAAAAAGCACTGACCGCTTTTCCAGGGGTCCTGAGTTCAAACCCCAGCAACCACATGGTGGCTCGCAACCATCTACAATGTGATTGGTGACCTGTTGTCCTGGTGTGTCTGAAGACAGCTACAGTGTACTTATATGTAATAAATAAATCTTTTTTTTTTTTAAAAGAAATCTACACTTGCTGGGGGTGGGGGTGGGGAGGGCAGATAAAAAGAATTTGGGTCAGAAAGACTTTTTTCATCACCTCTGGACATTTCCGGTGTCCCACAGGGTGAGAAGGAAAGAGGGCGAAAGGATGGGAGTCAGGAAAGAGGCCTGAAGCATTAAGGCTTATTTGGAGAGGAAGGGGTTAGGCGCTGTTAAAAGGGAACTGTTGGGGGTCAGTGGCTTCCTTTGTGGCCTTTACTTCATACCAGATAATCCTGGAACATGTGACTATAAAATAAGAGCATGGAAACAGGACGGAGTAAGCTGGGACTTGTTTGGCTCCGTCCAGGGCCTGTGCAGAAGACAGCTCCAGCTTGGCTGGGTTAGCTGCTCCCTTTAAAGGGCGTGAAACTAGGAATGTGCGTGGTATTGGGGGATGGGGACGCAGATCAGCACAGGGACAGGGAGAAAAATCCATAGCATAGCCGATGCAGATGGGCGGGTGACTCTCAGTCCGCTCACCTTACCCATCTTTGCCTGAGCTTCAAACTGGCTCTTTTGCCCCAGAGCCTCCTCTGCTCCATTCCAGGGACACTGAAGACAGCTCAGGGTCTCTTGGGGTTCCTGGGATGTGAATGGAGTATCAGTGAGGAGACAGAGTCCCCTCCCACCTCCTGACCCCAGGCGCCAAACAGCCCTGCTTTGACAGGGTTCAGTGAGTGTCCCCAAGCACCCCTACCACCTGACCTGCCATGCTGGCCTCCTTCTCAGCCAGCAAAGCACTGAGGGGGAAGGGGCTGTCCGATCCCATTAGGCAGAAGGCCCCTGAGGGTGGAGGGCTGACGTGGACCCTGCTGTTGATGCGGCTGAGGCAGCCTATGCTCCACCACCCCCAGCTTGGGGCTCCTTTGGGAAGGTCAGAAAAGGGTTTTTGTCAAGTGGCTGCTAAGCCCTTCCTCAGGGGGTGGACCAGGAGCATCTGAGAGATGCAGGTGCCTCCCTAGGATGCTCAAAGGATGCGCCTTAATGACAGCTTCAAGCAGCTCCCCCTCAGGGCGTGGATTCCTTCTGTCCTCACCCTCTCAATGTTTCCTTCCTCTTTCAGCTCTCCCACTCAACATTACCTTCCTTTCCATGTTCTTATTTTATAGGGAGACCTAATAGGAACTTTGCCCTTGAAAACAAACTGCTTTTGCTGCCTGTAATACTGAGGGCTTCCCCACAGGCTAGCACTTATTCTGTGAGGCCAAGAGGCACCAGGTGCCTGTAGCACTTTTCTTCTGCCCGGCAAGCCCCTGGGATGACCTACTAGAGCAGCTACTTGGGACTTCCAGAATGCCAGCACTACTCTGAGTATGATGACATCTAGAGTTTTTATTTAGGAAAAAACATTTTGGGTTGGGGATTTAGCTCAGTGGTAGAGCGCTTGCCTAGTAAGCGCAAGGCCCTGGGTTTGGTCCCCAGCTCCGAAAAAAAGAAAAAAAAACATTTTTTTCCTTTTATTCCTCATTAAAGTCACATGTAGTGCTGTTGTACATCTGTAATCCTAGCCCTTGGGAGGCTAGCTTGGGCTATGTAGTGAGATCCCATTTCTAACACAAAGGGGCTGGAGAGAATGCTCAGTGCTTTTCCAGACACAAATTCAATTCCCAGCACCCACATGGCAACTCAAAACCGTCTGTAACTCCAGGCACAGGGATATCTGACCCCCTCTTCTGACCTCCTTGGTCACCAGGCACACATGTGCAAATACATAACAGTGTGCAGGCAAACATTCATATACATAAAATAATAAAATTAAATTTAAAACCCCACCAAACACAGGTGAGAATGCAGCCAGTTGGTGCCTAACACGCACAAAGCTCTTGGCTAGGTTTCAAGCACAGCTGAAACTAGGTGTGATGATCCGTTCCTGTAATCAGAGTACCTGGGAAGTTGAGGCAAGATGGTTAGAAGTCCAAGATCGGGGCTGGGGATTTAGCTCAGTGGTAGAGCGCTTACCTAGGAAGCGCAAGGCCCTGGGTTCGGTCCCCAGCTCCGGAAAAAAAAAAAAAAGAAGTCCAAGATCATCCCTGCCTACCTAGGAGTTTGAGGCTAGCCTGAGCTACACAAGATTCTGTCTGGAAGAAAACAAAATGACAATAATACCAACTAACACAGAGAGAGAGATGGAGAGAAGGAGGAAGGGAGGTGAGAAGGAAGGAGGGAGGGAGGGACACAAAGAGAAGAAATCTGACTGAAACTAATTCACTGCATAAACACAAACACAAACTTTGAGGGCACCAGCTTACCACCTCAGGCCACCTCCCTGCGAGGTGGGACTAACACTGTCTTCACCAGCAGGTCTCACTCAGTGTAGCATGACTGCTGGTGCCTCCGCCTCTGTTACTTTAAAGAATGTGTTACCACAGCTGATAAGCGTCATTCTCAGGGGCCGTGGGTGAGGCTGAGTGGCAGACCACTTGCCTTAGTATGCAGTGTGTGAGGCCCTGAGTCCCCAGCACTGCCAGGAGGAGGAGGGGGCAGGGACAAATGGCCACTCTTTGAAATACATGTTATTATTCTTGGGGAAGAGAACTCTTCATTTTACCAAGAGGAACGCAGGCTCAGGGACCTACTGAAGTACACACACAGAGCCAGGCTGGGGCACAATCACCCTTTCTTCTCTGTTTCACGCTCCATCTCTGAGGTGAGGGGAAAGTACAGGACCAGTGTTAGAGACAGCCCCTTCTCTGATCTCAGGAAACACCCTAAGGCTCCATCTTCCCGTATACCTCTCCATTCAGCTGCCTCCTGCCACATCCTCCTCACTCTTGGTGCTCAGACTGAACTTCATCCAGCCCAAAGGGCATCTGCTCCCTCAGTGAGACCCCCTTCACCTGCCACCCTGAGAGGCACTCTTACAAGGGCTGTCACTAGAGAGCCCCACAGAAGCCCCCGTTCTTCACCTAGGACCCCCTGAAGCTGCAGGTGAAGAGGCAGATGATACCCCTCAAAGGGCAGGCCTGGGGCCTGTGAACCCCAGGTCAGCAGGAAGTGGGAAGATAGCCACGTCATTTGGAATTTTTATTTTTTGCTGAACAAGAAGAGGAAATTCCAACTATGGACTACAGAGACTTCTACAGGAACAGAACAAAATTTGGCTCAGCCCTGGGCCCAGAGGAGGTCTGGAGCTACTGTTCAGTGCCAGTTCCATACCTGGCACTCTGCCCCTCACACAGCATTGCTCAGTTCCCAGAACCCACAGTGGCAGCTGTGTGATGCTGTGACTGCAGCTGCTGCCCTGCCCAAGAAGGGATGTGGGCTCTGTCCTGAGTGGCCAGGAATGCCAATCGGGACAGAATTTTGGAAATCACTCAGTCCATTCCCATTTTACAGATGATAAGATAAAACTCGGAAAGAGCAAAAGCTTCTAGGATTACGAAGGGAGGGAGGGATAAGAACAGGTCTTCTGTGTGCCCAGAGGCTCGCCTAAGCATCTGAGTGCTGGTATCTGGAGGGGCTGGGAATCCAAGGGATGTGTGTCTGTGTGTGCCAGGATGCATCTGTGGCAAACGAGCCGGGGCTTCTGTGTCTTTCTGTGAGTGCTCTTGTGTGAAGAACAGGGGGCTGTACCCAGAGAGGGTTGGGCTAATTCTATCAACTTGGGAAACTTTCCAGGCAGCAGAGGGAGAGAGGGAAGAATAGGAACTTTGCGAGAGAGAGAGAGAGAGAGAGAGAGAGAGAGAGAGAGAGAGAGAGAGAGCTGGACAGCTGGACATGGATGAGAAGGCTCTGAGGCTAGGCTGGGGCAGGGAAAACAGAGCCCAAATGGACTGGAGGTATCTGGAAGTTGAGACACTCACTCTCTTAGCCCTCACATGGGACCGACCCTCTGGCCATCCTAGAGGCAAACCCAGGGGAAGCGGTCACATGATATGGCACTTCTCAGCTGATTGCTTGAGGTCCCCTAGCGTAGTCTGGGCCTTGTCCTTGAGTGAGCTGAGGTCCAAGCCAGGGAGGCTGGCCAGCTGCCCAAGCACAGAGGCCTTATCTTCCTCTTCCTCCGTGTCCTCCTCGATCATCTTGGCTAGCTCCCGAGGCAGTTCCACATCTCCGCCTGCCAGCTGGATCTGGCTTTCATCCGTCTCATTCTGAAGGGAAGAGAGGAGAGACAAGGGCGGAGGTCTGTGAGGACCTAGCAGTACAGGGTACAGAGGCTACCCAGGCTAGGTTCTGGGGCTCTTAATTCCAGAGGGCCATATTCCCCAGAGCTCGGCATCTGCCCCCACATCTGAGTTAAGCCTTTTATGGGTAGACCTGGAGACTTTGCAGACACTCTGTGACAGTCAGTTGAGTCAAGGGTTAAACCATGGCTAACTCCAGAACAAAACTAGTGGCAGGTACCATTTGTCAAGACCTAGCCCATGGCTGACAGTGAGGTAGGTGCGTTTAATGAGTTTTTTAGATTTATTTTATTATTCACGTGTGCACATGTGTGTGGGTGCCCATGGAGGCCTGGACATGGCATCAGACTCCTGGAGCTGGAAGTACTGGTAGTTGTGAACTTCTGTGATGCATTCTGGGAACTAAATGCCAGTCTTCTGCAAGGGCAGCAAACGATTTTAACCACTGAGTCATCTCTCTAGCACCAAGAATGCTTTTACTTTCTGCCATTAAGAAAATACCTAAGAAAATGCTGGGTGTGCATACACCTTTAATTACTTGGGAGGCAGAGGTAAGTGGATCTTTGTGAGTTTGAGGCCAGCCTGGTCTACAGAGCAACAAAGCAAGTTCCAGAGCAGCCAGAGCTACACAAAGAAACCCTGTCTCAAAGCAAGCAAGCAAACGAAACCAACAATATTAGAAAAAGCCAGGAGTGGTAGTGCATGCCTTTAATCCCAGCCCTTGGAAGGCTGAGGCCAGTGGATTTCTATGAGTTCAAAGTCAGCATGGTCTACTGTAGCAAGTTCCAGGTAGCCATGGATGCATACTAAGACTTATCTCAAAACAAACAAACAAACAAACACCAAAAATATGACAAGTGCCTCAACATTATAATCTCAGCACTCAGGAGGTGGAAGCAGAAAGGTTAGGAGTTCAAGGCCATCTTCACCAATATGGGACCTGATATCTCTACTTTACAAATAAAAGAAGAGACTCAGAAAGTTTAAGCAATTTGCCTAAGATCATACAAGCGGGGATCTAGATTCAGGCCTATATCACATATCGGCACCTGTACTCCTTTTGTACCCACTGAGAGCCACCATACTCTGCCCCCCTCCAGGCATCTGGGGGCCATTTGGGATCTCCTCCTGTGTCCTACATAGTTCCATTCATGTCTTGCCTTTTCTTCTAGACTCAAATTTCCTCACAGAGGAGTAATGTCTCTTACGTGATTAGTGTAAGCACTAATGACCCTATTGCTATCTGAACTTGCAGTGCTGCAGACTTTCCTGAGAGACTTCCAAAGGACTTGTGGGAAGTCAGTGACAGCTAGGGGCTCAGCAAATAATTTGTTGGAAGAGTAAACATGACTCCACATAAGCTGATCTCTGCACTTCGGTAGAAAGCAAAGGCCTGGCTTACGGCACTCTACTGCTTGGATCTAACCCAGCTCTAGGTACACAGAGGTGATAACTCTGGGAAGCAGCTTGTCCTGTGTAGGTGTAGCACACTTGTATGCCAGTCTAGAGCTGCAGCATCTTGGGAGGCATAGGGCAGGAGCTGGCTGAGACAAAGACAGGCTCCTTACAGGTAGACCCACATATCCTGAAAAGTAGCCTAAGAACTAGAGTAAGCAGTGCACAGCAGTCACAGGCTTGAGTGCTCCCATCCACTGGCTAAGTCCTCCAGTCTCCCTGAGCTCAGTGTCACAAGCAATGACTAGCAACTCTTGAGAGAGTCAGGTGAGAACATGGTTGAGTACCTGGTGCATAGAAGGGAGGAGCCCATGGCCTCTCTCCTGCCAGCTCTCCATATATTCAGCAGCCCCATGAGAGCTCACTCCCTTATAGAGTCTGCTTTCAGACTTCTCTGGGTCTTCATGGGCCAGGCTTGATCCGGTTCAGAGAGGTGGAAGTGAAGGGGAAAAAAAGGACTGTCCCCAGAAATGCAAACTTGTAACCTTCCAAAGGCCCAGGGTTTGTCTCAAGATCTGTGAGTGCGTGGATGAATGAATGAATGAATGAATGAGAAACGGAAGAAGGTGATCAAGCACCTTGTGACTCCTACAGGCTGAGAGTTGAGGGGTCCTGAGGGAGTCTAGCTCCCAGTGCTCAGGGTCCCAGTAACACTTCACAATTTAGGCTCTGGATACCTTGGGCAGACGGTATTTGTCCCTGAAGTGACTCCGTAGCGTGGCCCGTTCTGCCTTCCTCTGTGTGAACTGTGCGTCTCGCTCCATCCTGCATGGGAAGAGGATACCAGTTGTGATGTCATCTCAGGGGTTGAGAGAAGGTGTGGGGTCTGCAAAGGGGAGGCTAAAATGGCCTGGAAGATCTGGGAGGAGGTTGTATAGCCTTCCAGGCCCCAGCTGGCCTAGTCAGTCACCTCAGACTGGCAGGCTTAGCTTTAGCAACAAACCACCACAGTGTCCTTCCTCTGTGTTCTCCACTCCTACCCATAGAGCAAGAGAGAGCTGACTGGGTGGGAGTCTTGTTCAGTTTCTCTCTCTGTCTCTCTCTGTCTCTCTCTGTCTCTCTCTGTCTCTCTCTCTGAACATCCTTTGCAATCTCTGACTCAAGTCTGTCTTTGCTTCTCTGACAAGCTGTGTGGCGGGGCAATGGGGTTATGTGTACAAGGGTGTGGGGGGGGCAGTCTGACCCTAATTCAGGGCACCACTGTTAACTTTTGGTGTGCCATTTACCTTCTGCTTCTGTAAAGTGGGAAATGAGAAACTTGCAATTTACAAAATAACTGGGATTAAGTAAAGTGACAATAGCCCGACATGTCATGAAGATTTACTATGTGCCAGGTGCTGTACTAAAAAGGTTAACATGCATTAAGTCATTCCATTCTCACAGGCATATACAACAGGTATTGTGATTAGCACTCCCAGTTTTCCAGAAGGGGAAAGCAGTCGCAGAAACGTTAAATGACTTTTCTAAAGTTTGTCAGCTAGTAAGCAAAGCGAGGGTCTGAACCAAGCAACTTCACACCAAAGTTCAGACCCTAGCTCACTCTACCTCCACTCTGCCCTGGAACTACCGCATAGATACTGAGTAGCCTCAGTATCTATGGATACCCCCATCGTGGATCTGTCCCCATGACTCTGAGCCCTGCCAGATGAAAAGTACTTTTCTTACAGCCTCAGGCTCAGAGGAGCCCCAGTTGGAATACATGCGGTTAAGACCAGATCGGATTAAGGGATTACCTATTTCATCAGAGATGCACGTGCATCCTCCCCCACCCCACTCCCCACCCCTGCCATACTCTTTGCCCTTCCCCCAGCTCCCTCTGGGCAGGAGGATGAAGCTGGTACAGGGTCCTGGATTTGAAATGGAATGGCTGTAAAAGCGTCTCTGGGTCAGCATCTCTGACCCAGAGGTGGGTATAGCAGCGTGAGTGTATTTGTGTGGGGGTCACACGAACAAAGAAGGGATTCCACTTACTTCTCCTCCACCAGTTGCTTCTGATACTCCTCATACTCTTCTCGGCTCATGCCCTGTGCTTCGGCTGCAGACTTGTCTCCGTCCCCCTTGTCCTCGCCGCCCCCCAGGCTACCGGTGAGGTTCTTCAGCTGGCCACCCACCATGGACTTCACCATGAACGCCATGGTCTTCTCTGGCCACCGCACCAGGCGCCTGGTTCGTCAGCGACTACTTCAGCACTAAGTCCCGGGGACAGCTCCGGTTGCGAGCTCGCGCCCCAAGCTTTGAGCACTGGTCCCTACCTTCCCAAAACCCTCCTCACGGGGGGCGGGGGGCATGCACGGGGCTGAGAAGCCTGGACCACGTGCCTGCTCCTCACTCCCGCCTTTCCCACGTGCCTTCTTTAGCGCCAGCAAAGCTCTGCTGGCTACTGCTGACAACTGATTAGGGATCGCGGTGGTGGGGTCGCTGCCCTGGGAGAAGGGGCTGCGCTGAAGTGTGCCTTGATTTCCGCTTCCTACCCTCCAATGTCCTCTTCTCCTGGGTCATCCGAAACCAGGACTTCGGCTTGGAGCGCTCGGTAGCAGCAAGGGACAAACACCCCCAGCCTTACCTCCCAGTCCATCCTCCTTCTACCCCCACCTCTAATCTACTGACCCTAGCCTCTACCTCAAAGTGCTCAAGGCTGGGAAGTGGAGAGACCTCAAAGCGCAAGCAGTTATATGGTTCGGTGAGTTTGTGCTCAGTTCCTTTGTCACGTGTCTGCCCTGCTGTCCCTAGAGCCTCAGGGAGTCGGGGAAGGGGAGTGTTGTTTGGGGGTACTGAAAAGATGAGCCAGAAGGAAACGCAGGGATTTGTTCTTGTCCTTGCTGAGTTTAGGGACAGAATTTTGCACAGTTATCTTCCTTGCTCCAGTAGTCCAGAGGGGAAGGGTGTGGGGAGTATCTGGCTCTTGGCCTCCTTGCCTGTCTGCCTTCCTGATACCCACCCAGAGAAGGTAGAAACTATGGGAGACTATGTGAGGCTGGAAGATAAATGAGGGTATCAAATACAACAAGAGGAAAATCACCTTTAATATGATGGGCATGCCAAAAGCTAAAATATAGGCACAGGCTAAATCCTCTATCCCCCATTTTTTTTTCCTCATGGCTTTGAGCTGGGTCAGGCTTGCATGCTGGGGGAGACAGGCTGTCTCCTCAGAACCCCTATTGTCCTAGGGATGGGCAATGCAGGCTGTAGAGAAATGCTTTCTGTGAACAGGTACTCCTGAAGCCTCTTGTCCAGCTCCTGCCTGCTGTGAGAGAGCAAAGGTTACTTGAGTCTCTTTTCTGAGACCACGAATCACACTTGTCTCCCAAGACTTGGTATATGATAGGCTGCCACATTCTGGGACCATCAGTGGCTCCCTTGACATGCCATATAGTTCACATTTCACCGTGGAATTTGAAGTCTTCCTGGGTGGTTTAGTGGCAAAGTTGCGCTTCTATGTTTTCTTCTTTGGTTTTTGTTTTAGACAAGATCTCACTGGTAGCCAGCCCAGGTTGGTCCAGATTTCAGCATCCCTCTACCTCAGCCTTCCAAGAGTTGAGATTAAAGACATTCATTCCTAATCCAGAACATCCAGATTCCTTGCCCAATCTTGTATATTGACCATGCTCTTTAATTCAACGGTACTCTATAGCTGTCTTTTTTTTCCCCCTAAAGATTTTTTTTCATGCCTCCATGCTTTTTCTGATGCTGTTTCCTCTGCATCGGTGCCTCTTACCTATCTTGTCAGGCTGAAAAACTCTGAGTCACTTTAATGACTGAAATCAAATATCTTTTCCAGGTCAATTCCTTGACTCCCCGTCCACTCCCAACCCAACCCTAAAGACAAAATGAATTGCTTTCCTCCCAAGTCTCTAAGCTTCCAGCCATCATAGCACTGGTGACATAAGATCTGACTATCAGTTTTCAGATGCTCGCTGTAGAGTGAACTCTGTGGGACAGGACCAGATGGGACTGGGGCTTGAGAAGGTGTCTGTGCTTGATGTGTTCCTGGTCTATGTCCCTGCTCCCAGCCCTCTGATGAAGTGGGTAGCACCTGTCTGAGCCTCGGAGTCCCTGATTTCAAGTTCAACAGAACCAACTGATACAGGTAGTGTGGGAGTCCTGCCCATGGGAAGACCCACCTGAAGTTCATGTAGCAGAAGAAGCCTACAGTCTGGATTAGGAGGAAGAACAGGAAGATGCTGGTCCGCAGACATGTGGAGGATCCTGGGAGCCAGCCAGATGGGCGGGGAGGCTTGGCTGTCATTTTCTGAAAGGGAAGTATGAGACCCTGCCTCAGCTTCTAACCCAGGAGAGAGGAGGGGACTTGGAATCTTGCCTTGTGTGGTCCCTATTTATCTCCCTCAGGCTTGGGCCATCTTGCCTGTCATCTAGGGAGCATGGAAAAGGGGGCAGTGTGCAAAGCTGCATCTTCCAGTCTTGCATGGGTCCATTTGTGGAAATAGTTCATAAGACATAAGTCCTGGAGTCAATGACAGACTAAAAGCTTAAGAGACGAGAAGGAAGGAGAAGTGGATGCTGCACACGAGGACAAGAGAAAGAACAAGGAGGAACAGGGAACCAGGGAACACTGATGCCACCACTGAATCTGAGTGGCCCTTGGCATGGTCTACCCCACTTTCTTTCTGGCCATTGAGGTGGTCTGACCAAGGTGTCTCTGGGTAGTGCTGAGTGGTGGGGTTTCCTCCTGAGCAAGAAATGAGATCCGTGTCCCTTTGTGCACACATAGATGCCTATCAGTGGTCCTGGACAGATGCCTCGAAGCTGCAGGAGTGCTGAGAGAAGGATGGGAGAGACCAGACCTCAAGGATGAGCCCCTCGTACCATCCACCATTCTTACCACCAGATCCCGGAGGTCCTTCTGCAGGAGGCCGAGGGTCTGGTCCAGCTCAAAAAAGTGATGTTTAGTGCCCACAGGCAGGTAGAAGACGTGTGCTCCTGAAGCCATCTGGGCAGCTGCTTCCCTGGTGGTGTGGTGGGGCATGGAAATCAAGAAAAATGATCCATTACTCTCTTTGGTTGTACCCATGTTACCTAATCTTTTCCCAGAATCCCCCAGGGTCAGTACATGGTAAAGAATAGAGAGCATCCACAGAGTCCTGCCTTGGGTGTTGGTGTTTTTACTCTAAAACTTCTCCCTAAAACCTGAGACAACTTTAGCTTATACAGAGAACTCTCCAAAAGTGTCTGTCTATGCCTTTCGTCTCTATCCCAGAGGAATTAACACCTTAGGCACCAAGATGGAGGGTGTCCACCCACAGAACCCATGATGTGCTTGGGCTCTCCCCACCCCCAGAATTCCATGGGAGCTTTACAGGCATGGGTGTGCCAGAGTGAGATTCAGGGAGACTAGAGGCAAAATGAGCTCAGACCACTTCCTCCAAAGAGCCTCATCTTGGCTGTGTGCTTCCTTCAAGAACCTCTATCAAAATATATGCCCTCGAGGGCTAGGGCGATGATACAGTGGGTAAGAGTGCTTGCTTTGCAGACACGAGAATCCGAGTTCATATTCCCACCACACACATAAAGAGCCAGTATGACAGTATGTGCCTTTAGCCCCAGCACTGGAGGCAGAAATTTCTCATAGAGACAGGATAATAGAGGATATTTTCTTCCCTCTCTCTGTACCCCTCCTCATCTCTTACCTCATCTCTTGCAGAGCCTGGATCAGAGTCCGCTGTCCATAGAGCAGGGTGCTGACCTTGGCAGTGTTCTATGGGAGGGCCAGCTCTTATTTTGTATCCAGAGGACAGTGCCCCTCTCCTCAGAGTCACCTTTCCCACAGACACCTCATTCTTCTCCCAGAAACCTTATTAAATGGCCTGGCTTCCTTCTTTTTGGACATACTGAATCCCCCTGGCACTTGTCCATCTGGAGGACCCTCCTTCTACAACAAAACTGGCATGTTTCTCCCCAAAGGGACTTCGAGGCTTTCCACAAATCCTTCTCCTTTTAAAACATGTCCCGGCCTCCTCAGAGCAGCAGAAGCCCAACCCAATCCTCTCTGTGCCTTTCTCCTAGGCTATGGGCCAGCACTGGTTAAAATCCAGCACATGGGCCCAAGTCTGGCAGAGGGACCTGGAGAGGCAACTGACACTTCTGAGGGCGAGAAGAATCAGGCAAGAGGGGTCCAGGGCCTGAAGAAGGATCAGAAATACCTGGAGTGTGGGCCTCTTTCCTCTGTGCCATGCCAGCAGCCTGTGCTGGACTGGGGACAAAAGACTAAGCACGGCCTTGCAGAGCCCAGCAAAGCCTGCAAGAGCAACTGGCTCCCTCTGACCACTACCCAGCACCTTGGCTGGGTTTAGCTTTCACTCCCCAAGTTAGAGCATGTCCTAGGGAATGACACCTAGGGGAGGAGCCAGGGTGGCAGCAGAGATGAAATGAGGATTCTGGTGCAACTGAGCATTTAAGCAAGTCTTATGCAAATCACACGTGAAGCCACATGCAAATTAGCGCCTAGTCTATTTCTGCCATTTGTCTATAGACCAGATTCCAAATACCTGGCATCTCTTACTCTGCAGCTCAGTCTGTGGCTCCAGGGCAATTGCTATGTGGTAGTGTCCTCTTACATACTACCCTGTTGCATCCCGTGACCTGCCCACCCTCCCCCGCAACCCCGCCAAGCTTGGGTGAAGTTAGAGCTGGACTCTCATTATTCTTTCAAGCTCTTGGGTGGAATCCAGGGTGGCCCAAGGTAACTCACCCAGCCTCCCTCAGGCCGGATTTGGACCACAGACCCCAACTGCTGTTTCCACTGTTTCTCAGCCTGGTCCATCTGCCTGGAGAGAGCCTGGAGGGCCTGCAGGATCTGGCTTTGTCTGCTCAGTGTATCCTCCAGGTTAAAGAACCTTTCCCCTGGGGGGGGGGGGGGCAGAAAGGTTGCTTGAGCGAGGCAGTAAATTCTGTTTTGGAGTGAAGCACAAGGAGCTGTGGGCTCTTCTTCTAAGACCTCCCCTAGAAAATGGGTCTTGAGGAGCCCGCAAGCAGGGTGGGCAACAGAAAAATGTCAGAGAAATCTGACAATATAAACTTGATCCTCAGGTCCCCAGATCTCGTATAAAGGTAGAAGAATGAATTTCACAGAGTCATCCTCTTACTGCCATATAAATGCTGTGGTATACACACACACACACACACACACACACAGAGAGAGAGAGAGAGAGAGAGAGAGAGAGAGAGAGAGAGAGAGACAGACAGACAGACAGACAGACAGACAGACAAAGAGAGACAGAGAGAGACAGAGAGACAGAGAGCGACAGAGAGACTGGGGGTGAGGGTGTCAGTTGGGAATAGGCCAGAAGGCTCAGCCCAGGATTTGCTTACATGCAGCCTCCGTGGGTCTCTACTTCTGCACTGGCTAATGGGCTTCTGGTTTGAAGGACAGTGTTCTATGGCCTACGATTTCCTATGGCCCTACCTGCCTGCCCTCTGAGTATTACCTTCTTCCTGGGCTTTGGAGTTCAGTGGTAGTATGGTATCCTCTCTGGTACCCAGGGCCAGCCTTGCCTTCAGTTCTTCCAGCTTCCTGGCCAGGTGGAACCGCTCCTTCTCTGTGAATGGCTGGAGGGCTTCCTGGAAGAGGAAGACAAAAACTCAAAGGCAAATGCATGGCAGTACTGTGAGGGGCAACCTTCCCTCAGACCCCAGGATCCCAGTCTTCCTCCCTAGCCACATACTCACCAGGACCAAGGAGAAACCCACAGTTCAATCACAAGGCCCCACCAGAGCCCTGTAGCTTATAGACATAAGCTCTGTGTCTACCACATCCTGTATCCTTCTCGACTCACTGTGAGCTCAGGCCCTTGGTCATTTTAAGCTTTTAGGTATGGTGCTCCTCTAAGCTCATCTCCTCCAGACGTCCTTCTCTCCCATCCTTGCTGCCTCAGACCCCTCCTTAGTGTTCCTTCTCTTCCCCTCTAATCTACTCCCCACCTCCCCACCTTCCACCATACTCCCCAGCCCCCACCCCACCCTGGGCTTTCTTGGTTTCCTTTTGTTGTTGAGACAAGGTCCTAACGGTGCCATCCTGGCCTAGCACTCACAGAAGTTCACCCACCTCTGCCTCCTGAGTGCTGGGATTAAATGTGTACGCCACCTGGGAAGCCTAGAAGACAAACCCTGGCCCCTACACTGTCCAGCCCAAGGTCTCACTTGAGTAGAGCTCAGAGAGTTATCTGGGGTGAGAACCAGGATAGAAGGTCTGTCATGAGTGGAGGTGGCTGAGGAGGGCAGGATCTCTGAGCTACCTCTCCCAGGCAGACATGGCTGGCATTACCTCTGAACCTGGGTCCCTCAAACTGAAGGTCAGGAAGGACAGGACGTCATGGTCATCTGGAAGAGGGACGGATGAAGTGGGGATAAGGAGGTTTTTACCCAGGAGCCCATGCACTCAGACTCTACTATTTGCTAGGAGAACAAGAGACTTGTACAACCTTGGGCAACTCTGACTTTTGACTCACTTACTTCATTGGGAAGGTATGAAGGTTAAATACACAAGCATGTGGGACGTGAGGGTTGAACCTCACACAGCCAGAGTGGGGCCCAGGGGCCATGCAGCAGACCACAAGACGCAAGAGAGAGCTGCCGCTGCAATTACGAGCACACGGTGGCTGCTTCCCAAACACGGTTATAACCATGTCACTTCTCAGAAACCTTCCATGACTCTCCAGTACCCAGAGTCCAGAGATGGAGGTCCTGGCATCCACAGACTCCCACACTCTCCATGGCAAGATACCCCACTGCTCCAGTTCTGTACTGTACCTTGTGGTGTCCCTCTTTTTATCAGCTGACAGCAGCCAGTAAAGTGAGTTTGTGGATATTGACACTGGACTATAAAATTCCCCATGTGTCATCTCAGTTGAGGTTTTTGTTTGTTTGTTTGTTTTGTTTTGTTTTGTTTTGTTTTGTTTTGAGACAGGGTCTCATGTAGCCCAGGCTGACCCTTGAATTTGCAGTGTAGCAGAGGATAACATTGACCTCCTGACCCCACCACCTCTGTGTTGTTAGGAATGCACCACCACACCTGGTACCCTGAATGCTACTTGGGTACTCACCAGCAGAGTGCAGAAGTCCCAGACTCCCTCTGAGACTTCAATAGCTTTTCAAAGTCTGATGGAGAAGCCAGAGAGGAAGTGTGACCAGCCCAGGCCCCTTGTTGAGGAGGTGCTTGATGCTGTACAAAGGCACCTTAGAAGCTGCAATAAGGTTTTGCCACCACCAAACACAGCCCTTTACTCTTACCTACCTGGTAGGGGTCTCACCTGCTAAGGTACTGGTGGCTGCTGAGACCCCAAAAAAGCCTCCAGGGGCTAAAAGCAGGGGCTCCACATCGACACAGACCTCTTCAGGGTCATTAGGAGTAAGGCCTCCACTCAAGGACACCTGAAGGGCATAGAGGGAGTGAGCCCCTGCCTCTTCTGGTCCCAGGGTAAGGAAAGGACTATCCCTTCCTCAGACTCACTGGCTCCCCAGGCCTGAGGTAAGGTAGAAACTACAGAGCTTGGGATCACGATGGCACGAAAGTGACACAGATGTTGGTCTCACGGGAACCTTGTGAGTCTTTGTATTGGTGGAAGATCAGGTGTGGGGATTGGTCTGGGAGTACCAGGGACCTCTCACATGGGTGTAAGGACAAATATGTGAGTGACACGTGGGTCACAGTCATGGGGCTGTTGGAACACCAGGTACTGTCCCCTCAAACCACAGCTCTACCAGCCACCAGAGGCTATCATAGAAACAGCAAGGTGACTCACACGCAGCCTCTGCCTCCAGTAGGTGATCCGAGCTCGGAAGGGGTGTGGCCGGTTCCTGAAGTCCCTAAGACAGGAGCCAAGCTCCCGGACAGTTCCATCCCTATGAACAATTGGAATGCAACCAGGTCACATGGCACCAAAGGACTAGCCCCTGGTGGGACAGTCCCAGGAGCAACTCTGTTCAAGCCTGCAATGTCACTGTCCCCATGGGGTGACCTGGCTTGGGACAAGTCCCTGTTGTCTACCTTCGGGCTCCTTTGCCATAGTTTGCTTCCATGGCAGGAGAAGGAGGAATAAGAAAGTAAGTTCTGCCTGGCACTGTGGACCTGGGAGTTCACAGCAGCCAGAGGCCAAGGCTAACCACAGGATTTCTAAATCTATCCTCCAGCTCACTTCCTAATCCCACTGCCCCCCCCCCCTCTGTTCCTCCCTCTACTTCCCTTCACTCCAAGGCTGGTCTGTCCCTTTCCCAACCAACCAAGATTCAGACTGTTGAGGCAGACACTAAGGGACCTGTTCTAAAGGCCAAGGACAGTTAGTTAGCAAGGACAGTATGTCTCGTTCACCTTTCTCCCAGGGAGGCTCAGGAAATTAGGAGCAGAGTTGAGCCTGAGTTTCTCCAGCCTGTGGCTGCACACTGTGGGACCTACGCTATCACCTTCAGCCAAGAAGAGCTGGGCAGCAGGGAACAGGGAGAAGCCAGATTGGAGGCAGTGACTGCCTGGCTGTATAACCTTGGGCAAGTCCTCACACCTTCCCAAACCCCAGAACTGTTGTCTTTAAAATGAGGATAATAACTGCAACTACCTCATAACAGTGTTATGAGGGTGCACGGGACAATGTCAAGTGTCTGGGCACTGTGCCTGGTATACAGTCAGCCCGACTCCATAAATGCCAGCAATTATCCTAATTGTGATGGGCCGAAGGATGTTTGCTGAGACGCACTGACAAACCAGTCCAGCTGCTCAGGGCAGCTAGCAGGGGAAGGGCAGAAGGCCACCTCATCTGGGAGAAAAAGACGACAGCATGGCTAGTGCCTGGACCCTCCCTGGGCACTACTGTGTGGCCACTCAGGTTAATCAGCCTTTCTGGGCCTCAATGTCCTCACCTAGCAACCTGTACTTAATAAGAGGGTCTGGGGGTTGGGGATTTAGCTCAGTGGTAGAGCGCTTGCCTAGCAAGCACAAGGCCCTGGGTTCGGTCCCCAGCTCTGAAAAAAAGAAAAAAAAAAAAAAGAGGGTCTGGAGCGAGTGAGACCCTCATGGTAGTCCCTGCCTTTGTCACTTCACCTGGGGCTCGTGAGCTAAGTGACTGGAGAGAGGCCATCACCGAGAAAAGAAAGCACACTCTGGGTTGGTTCCTGAGGCATAGCTCAGACCCATGGGAAAGAGTCCCAGGAGGCAGGGGAGCTCAGAATGAGACATCAGTGAGCGTGGGTCTAGGAGGGGTGGATTCTCTAGGGATAGAAGTACAAGTGATTGGTAAGCCCAAGAACAGGGGTGGGGTAGGGGTGGGGCTTGGTTCTTTCAGGCCCTTACCCAAACTGCTCCTGGAGGTCATGCCCATCACTGGCCAGCACTCGGATGGCAGGACCGTTCTGCATAGGAGGTGACAATCGGTTTGAGCCTCAGTTAGAGTGAGGAGAGTGAGGATTAGAGTTAAGACGGGTGGGCAGGAGGATGGGCAAGGGATGCCTACTCACCTGGACATCATTGGAGGAGGAATCAAAGTAGATCCCAATGCCATCCCATGAGGCCAGTCCCTCCACAACAGAGCCAACTTGATCTCTGTCCTTGGTGTACCACATGGCCTGCAAGTTCCCGGCCCACAGGTCAGGGTCTCTGTAGGACACTG
Organism: Rattus norvegicus; assembly: GCF_021556685.1. Classification (NCBI taxonomy): domain Eukaryota; kingdom Metazoa; phylum Chordata; class Mammalia; order Rodentia; family Muridae; genus Rattus; species Rattus norvegicus. The sequence continues at coordinate 65,756,804 of NC_141541.1, forward strand.
GTATCTGGGGCCTATCACCTACTTCCCCAACAGATAAGAGTAAAGACCACTCACCACACCCAGGGCTCCCCGGCGTCCCGGTCCTGTCACTCTCATCTGCATCTCTACTTCCCAGGAAGGGAAGGAGACAGAGATCTCACTCCACACGGCACCGCTCCGGTTCTTCATAGATGGAACCAGCCGTACTTCCTCTAGGCCTGGAATGGCGTCTGTGGAGCAGGGCAGCTGAGGACCACTGGACTCTCTTCCCCTATGTCTCTATCTCATTGGCAAAAGTGAGCCCTGGGAAAGTGCTCACACCAAGACCTTGTCATTTGATATGAGGCTGGCTGCTGAGATGCAAATTGGAAAAGGGGACCAGCATCCAACTGGGTGCTACCCAGGAAAGGCAGCATGAGAGAGTCAGTACTTAGCTGTGTTCCACTTCAGGCTCACTGAACGTCTAGGCCATCCAATTTTATAAGATTCCATGTTATGGGACATGGGACAGAGCTCAGTTGGTAGACTACTTGCCTAGTAAACACATGGCTCTGAGTTCTCTCCCTAGTAAAACTGAACGTGGTGGTACACACCTGCAGTCCTAGCACCCAGGAGGTGGAGGCAGGCGGATCCGTAATTCAAGGCCATCCTTGGCTATGTAGTTAGCTTGAGGCGAGGTTTTGGCTACATCAGACTGTCCTGGGGCTGGGCAATGGCTCGCTGTGTAAGTATGAGGATCTGAATTTTGATCCCAACACCCATGTAAAAGCTGGGCATGAGCCGGAGGGTGATGGTGCATGATTTAATCCCAGCACTCAGGAAGCAGAAGCAGGGTGGATCTTTGTGAATTGGAGGCCAGCCTGCTTGGTCTACAGGTTGAGTTCTAGGAGCTGGGCGTGGCCGTGCAAGCCAGACTTGTAAGCCCGGAACAGGGGGAAAGAGACAGGTACATCCTGGGAGTTTGGGGGATACCAATCTAACTGAAGTAGTGAGCTCTGGGATCAGTGAGTGATCTTGGTTTTTGTCATTTTTCTCTTTCTTTCTTCCTTCCCTCCCTCCCTCCTTCCTTTTTCATTCCTTTCATTGCATTGGCTGCTCTTCCAGAAGACCTGGGTTCGAGTCCCAACATCCACAAGGCAGCTTACAACTGTCTGTAATTCTAGTTCCAAGGGATCTGATACCTTCATACAGACATACATACAAAACGCCAATACACAAAAAATAAAGATAAAAAATTTAAAAAAGGTTTCAACCCCCCTGTCTTGAAAAACTAAACCAAACAAAAACGAGCCAACAAACAAAAGACAGACAGGCAGTGTTGACACACACCTTTAATCCCATCACTCAGGAGGCAGAGGCAGGTGGATGTCTGAGTTCAAAGCTAGTCTGGTCTACAGAGGGAGTTCCAGGATAGCCAGGGGTGCATAAAACTACCACCACCACCACCACCAACTACAAAGATGGAGAAGCAATTGAAGAATTTATCCTAATGTCAACTCTAGCTTTCACATGTGCAGGCATGGGTTAATACGTATGTACACACACATATGCACGTGCACGAACATACATCATCATTTCTGTCTCCAAAAACTCATCATCACCACCACCACCACCATCATCATCATCATCATCATCATCATCATTTCAGTCTCCAAAAAAGCAGATACCATTTTGCAGAAATTCAAACACATCTCTCTCCACTAAGGCTTCTTGCCCTGAGACATCAGCTCTGGGAAAGTAAGAAGTACAAGCTGTGAGGCCCCCTGAGGGACCAAGGGCAGCCCAAGAAGACGAAGGTTTGTGGCAAAGGAACTGAGGCAGGCTCTGGCCTAGGGGGTGGTGAGGAAACGGTGCAGGCTAGGAGAGCTCGAGGATTACCCAGGCGCTGGGGGGCATGTCCGAGGATCTTCCTGTGGTGTGGAGAAGAGGAAGTGAAACTGAGGCAGACATAGCCAGAACTGGAGGTGGGGATCAAAGGCTCCATTCCAACTGGCTCCCTAACACTCTGGTCTACCAACGTGGAACCTGGTCCAAAGCCTAGACCCTGCCAAGACTTTCCGGAGGTTGCTAATCCGGCTTGGGCGTGTTTGCTCTGCAAAGGCCAGTGGTGGGTGGGGAAGCACACAAGTTCCTGAGTCCCTGGAAGTCTCTACTGCTTGAAGTGGGCTGCAGTTTTTTGGGTTTTGATTTTATAATATAGACCAGGCCGTCCTTGAACTCTCTGGATAGACATAGATGACCCTGTGCTCCTGGTTCTCCTGCCTTTATTTCTACAGAGTGCTGGGATAACGTTGCAATCCCATCTAGTTTGTTTTCACACTTTAAAACATGCGGGAGTGCATGTGTGTGCGTGCATGCGTGTGTGCGTGTGTGTGTGTGTGTGTGTGTGTGTGTGTGTCTGTGTCTGTGTCTGTGTCTGTGCGCGCGCGCGCGCGCATGTGCATACACACGCAGGCCCATGTATTGAAGCTGGAGAACCACTTTCAATAGGTTTTCAATAGTTGGTTGCCTCCTTCCACTGTGGGTTCTTGGAATCACATGCAGGTTGTCGGGCCTGCATGACAAATGCTTTTATTAGCTGAGCCATCTCAGCTCTTTTTACAAAAAAGGAAAGGTCTTGACAAGCAGTGCAGGCTAACCTCAAGCTCTTGTTTTTCCTGTCTCAGCCTCCTGAGTGCTGGGACTGCAGCATCACACCCAGCCCAGGGAGACTTGTGGGAGGCAAGCTTATCTGACTAAGCTCACGTTCTCCTCATTATGTGGAGTCTCTGGGACCTCACCCCAGACCAGAGCCTGACTCAGTCCTGGGTATCTGGGCTGGGCATAGAGTAGCCTTGGGTGGGGTTCTGATCAAAGGGGAGATGAATGGATAGACAGTAATCACATCTGGTGATCTTGGAGGACATACCTCTGCTCTCCCTCATGATCTGGGACACCTCAGATTTGGTAAGGCTCTGAGCAGAGCACCATCCTGTCCCTAAGGCAGCACTTGGCTGTGAGACAGCCCACTCCCTCATTCATCCCCTGGCCTTCTGTGGAGGAGGATCAAGGTTTCTGTCATCTTTGAGCATTTTAGTCAGGAACTGTGCCATTATTTGGAACTTATATCTAAGATAAAAATACACAACCGATCTACCTTTTCTCTTTGCCTTTCCAGCCACAAGGCTTTGAACAACACTCATGGCTGGGTAAACCTCACAATATATCTGTAGATGAGCCATGTTCCTGGACTCCATTCCTGCTCCACTCTACCTCAGAGTGTTTGATGCTTTTCTCTTATTCGTAATGTAAGATCCTGCATATTGTAGAGTTTTTGATAACACTGAGCAGCAAACACTGTTTGTTTGTTTGTTTGTTTGTTGGGGGAGGGGGCGGTCCTTTGCAGCACAGACCCTCTGTGAATAGGATTGGACAAATCAGGGTTTGGAAGTGTCTGAGCACAGACCTGTGGGCTAAGGTCCTCACATGTCTGCTTCTACCTCCAATAAACAGGCAAGGGAAGAACGTGGTGCCCGCTGTAACGAAACATCTGGACACACAGTGCCTCCCTTCTGGCAGACCTCTAGTTCCATGGGATAGAGCCAGCAGAAAAGAGGCTTGTCTGTGTTCAAGGTGCCTTGTTCTTGTGCATCTGGGACATATCATGTGTGTACATGAGTGTACGTGTGTACAAGCGCATATGTTTGCAGTCCAAAAGCAGAGGAAGAGGGGGACTGCAAACAGAATTGATGAAAAAAAAAAAAGGTCTTGGGCATAGAGAGGCACAAGAGAAACTGAAGCTGGTAGTGAGGTAGAGCTAGGATGTATAGCCTGGTCTATGGCCACCCATACAGCCCCTCTCCCCTGGGCCTTGCATTCTTTTATCCTTCTCTTTAGCTATGACCCTGTGCTGTCCTACATACCCAATAGCTTGTTCTGCCAGTGCCTTCACAAATAAATTCCATGAACGAAGAAGGGATGTCTTGAAAGGCAAAGCAGCAGGGAATGGGAGAGCAGGAGACAGGTCTTAGAAGGGTCCTGAGCCAGGCACTCAGGTAACCCCCATGTTACCTCTCTCCGATAGAGCCTCTCACATCCACTGTATAGACCACTAGCACTCTGGAGGACCCTGGGCATGGCGAGTCCTCCTTTGTGCCTCACCTCCATGGTGGCTCCAGAAGGGAATTCCAGCTCCAGGAACTGCCAGTCTTGGTCCCTTGAAGCTGAGCTTGTACTCAAACCTGCGTTGAGGAGGGGGGTAACTCCTTTCAGCACCATGCAGAGCCAGCAGGAGGGAAAGGAGGCAGAGGGAAGGTGAGAGGCCTCCTGTCTTCAGCATTGCAAAGGAGCTGGTTTCTGGGCACCTGGTTGGATCCTGGCTATGAGGCCAACTACAGGACTCAGTCAGGCAGGGAGACACTGGGGACCTTCCAGGATCTAGATTTTTGGCTCTATGCTCCCCACCTCCCAATATACACATCCTGTTTCTCTTGCAGGTCTGATCTCAGGCCCCACCCTTCCTTGCCTCCACCTGAAGCCTTGGCTATCCCTGGGCTCTTCGCCAACTTGAGCTTTGCCCCTGCTCTTTGGCTTAGGTCATCTTCCTGCTCTTTCCTGTTCGTTCCTTCAGCTGTTGAGAGGATGGGGTGCTCGGGAGAGCTCAGTGCCAGGCCCAGCTCTTCCACAGCCCTGGCCTTCCCTCCTTGTTTGTTTGTTTGTTGGGGAGGGGGTGGTCCTTTGTATCCTGTTCTTTTAACAGCTTGTGCATAGCCTGCTCTCTGGCCGCTCATCCGACCGCTCTCCCCTGAGCCTTGTATCCCTTCATCCTTCTCTTTAGCTGTGGCCCTCTGCTGTCCTGCATGCCCAATGACTCCTTCTGCCAGTGCCTCTGGCCCTCCACAAATAAAGTGTATCTTGATAAAGCTGCTGGACAGGGTAGCACATGTCTGTATCTCAACACTGAGAAGGCTGAGGCAGGAGGACTCCTGTGAGTTTGATAAGATTAGCCTAGGTTATATAGCAAGTACCAAGCCAGTGAGGGCAACATAATAAAAATCTTAAAAAACAGAAGAAGCCTGTTTACTTGTTTGTTTGTTTGGTTCAGTTTGGATTTTCAAGACAGAATTTCTTTGTGCAGCCCTGACTATCCTAGAACTCCCTCTGTAGACCAGGCTGGCCTTGATCTCCCTCCCTCTGCCTCCAGAATGATGGGATTAAAGATGGATGGGGCAGTGGGAGGAAAAGGACGTAGGGAGAACTAGTACAAATACGAGTTATAGGATATATTTTTTGGAGAATACAAGATATAAAATACCTTGTTTGGGGTCTAATTTTAATCCAACTGGAAAAATAAAACAATTGGGGAATTGGAGCAATGGGTATTCGATGATATCAAGGAATTATGGTTAAATGCTTAGGCGTGATATGGCATTTGAGTTATGAATTTTAGGTATTTAGGAGAAACACATTAAAGCTTTACGGAGGAATTTATTTGTCTGGGATTTGTTCTCACATATCCCAGAGCCTGGGGCAAACAGGTGGTAGAGACAGTGTAGGCCAGACCTGGACTGGTCACTGTTGAAATGGAGGGTTCATTACATCTGCCGTTTTAAAAAGCAAGGTCTTATGTCACGTATGCTCTGTAGCTAGGGATGGCCTTCAACATCTCACTGTGTTTGTCTGTGCCAAGTTCTAAATTACGGCATTTGTCAAATTGTTTTTAAATTTATATTTTGAAACAGAATTTCTTTGTGTAGCCCTGTCTGTCCTAGAACTCACTCTGTAGACCAGGCTAGCCTTCAATTCAGAGGTCTGCCTACCACTGCCTCCTGAGTGCTGGAGTTAAAGGTGTGCATGCACCACCATGCCCAGCTTACAGCTGGGTTTTGTCTGCTGTTTTCAAGACAAGATATTGCTGTGTAGCCCTGGCTGGCCTGGAATGTGCTACCCACACCAGGCTGGTCTCAAACTCAGAGACCCACCCACCTGCCTCTTCCTTCTGTCTCTCCTTCCTGGTGCTTCATCAGTTATGTGGTGGGGAGCCTCATTCTAGGCAAGCACTCCACCAGCTGAGCTACATCCCTAGGCCTGTCTTCTGCTCTCTATTCTTTCATGCTGGGGATCCAACCCAGGGAGCCCTACCACTGAACTATGCTTTGTTCTATTCTTTACACAATTAAAAATATTCTTGAAAGGTAAGAAATCTGCATTCCAAATCCTCCCATCCAGGTAGAGGTTCGTCTCCATAGTAGTCAATTCAAGTCTTCTAATAACTGTAGTGACTGAACTGTGTGATGTTGATTATGCCCAGGCTGTGAATACACAGGTTTAAGGACATGCTAAAAGGAAGTCACTGTGCCAAGCTCAACCACCTCCACCTTCACAGCCAAGCTGGGGGCAGGGGAGCTCCGCTACAGTTGTTTTCTGAGTCTCTACTCTATCCAAGCAAGGTATTGTGAATCATTTCCTTGGAGTTCTAATAAACTGCCCCTGATGGAAGTTCATTGAAACTAAGTAAATAGTTCTAAAGATTCAGGAAATTCTGAGGGAAGACTCTTTAAGTCACCAGTTCTAAAGGTAGGCTCATTAAGACTCAGGAAATACACAATCCAGAACACTCAGGAAGTCCCTGAAACTGACCAAACATGTAGGGGCCCTCAATGTTAGAAGGATGAACTGTTGAGGAGGTTAGACTGGTGGAGCTGCCTGGAAGACACTGATCTGTGAAGTTTCTTGCAAGTCCTGCAGCAAGCTCCAGGCCTCGGGCTTTTGTGAGCCATCATCCATGTGTTGATGCAGCTGCTTTGGAGTCATTCTTCCTCCTGTAAATGACCCCTGACCCATACTCCTGTAAGTGGATAGGATCTGACCTATAGCATTTACTGATAACTGAATCACACCACCACCACCTGGCTTCACTGAAGACTGGACTGGGGGAATTTTAACTCCTCACCAGCTACTCCCAGCCATCTTCTGTTAGGAGCCAGCAATAAAGCCTTGTGGAGGAGCAGGCCCCGCTCTCAGGACCCTGAGGCAAAGAGGGCTTTCACTGAGGCTGTTCTTCAGTTTCCATCCCTTCTGTCTTCTGCCTCTAGCTCCCATCTCTTCCTTTCCTTTCCTTTCCTTTCCTTTCCTTTCCTTTCCTTTCCTTTCCTTTCCTTTCCTTTCCTTTCCTTTCCTTTCCTTTCCTTTCTTTCCCTTTTTGTTTTTATTTTTTGAAGTGTTTTTGTACCTGGATCAAGTGCTGGGGACCAAACCCAGGACCTTGCATATGCTAGGTAAGAGCTCTTAACGATGGTAGCACTGAGCTGTAACCCACCAGCCCAGTCCCCCCGCCCAACTTTCTTAGACAGGGCTTCATTTAGCCAGCTCAGTCCAGCCTCTGACCAATATGCAGCTGAGGATGAACTTATATTGCCGAGTCTCTTACCTCCATTTCTCAGGTGCTTGTGACTCCATGAACAGATTATGCACCATGAGGAATCAAACCCAGAGGGAGCTTCGTGCTTGCTAGGTAACCACTGGCAGCTCAGCCCCAAGCTTACTTCTCTTTGTGCTTGTGTCTCTCCCACCCTCAGCCATCTGTGTGGCTGCTGGATTGTTGTAAAAGAGTATGACATGATTCCTAACCTAGAAGGTATCCCTAACATTTGGGTGCAGATGGGGGACACCCTTTCAGAGCTCAGTTTGGTACTCAGAAGTCACCTTCTGCCAGTAGCCAACCAATATTGCAAAGGCAGCAGGATGCACCACTTTCCAGGCACTCAGTGAAAGGGGCAGAGATGTGGTGTGTGTGTGTGTGTGTGTGTGTGTGTGCGCGCATGTGCATGTTCCTTGTAAAAAGAAGGGCCCATGGGCAGCAAAAGCTGTGAGATTCCTACAACTAATGTGTTCGAAGCTGAGAGGCATGGTTTGGGAGCAGAAGTGCAGAGAAAGCAGGCCCTGGGCCTCACCTGCTTTAACAGACCCAAAGAGCCCAACCTGAAGCAATCATGACACATTTCTCTTTTTAAGACAGGGTCTCGGGGCTGGGGATTTAGCTCAGTGGTAGAGCGCTTACCTAGGAAGCGCAAGGCCCTGGGTTCGGTCCCCAGCTCCGAAAAAAAGAACCAAAAAAAAAAAAAAAAAAAAAAAAAAAAGACAGGGTCTCTACACCCTGGCTGGCCTAGAACTCTGTATGTAGCCAAGATGGCCTGTGTGCCATCTCACTTGCAAAGTGCTAGGGTTTCAGCGGTGTATATCTGGTTTCAATTTGGTCATCAAACATTCACCAAGGCTCCAGCGTGTGCCTCCCTCTGTTGCGGTGTCAACGAAGTCAACTCCAAGGAAGGCTCTACCACCCGTCCCTACCACGTCTTCTCAGTAGCTTGTTTTTCCCACCCAGGATTTGGACATGAGCCATGGGTCAGTGTCCTTCCCTCAGACAGTGGAATCTGCACAAGCCTCTGACCTCCTACTCCCATCTTCCAGTTAGAGATACATTTTCCTGGAATGGGCTTGGCCAAACACAGATGCTACTCGGGCCAGTTTCCTCAGACTGGGGATGAAACCAACAACAGTCTCATCCCAGTCCTTTTGGTGAGGCAGGCCCCAGTGGCTTCCCCCGCAGGCCTCTCTCTGGGCCTCAGTGGCACTGGCTCTCTGCTCCATCCAGTCTTGAGCTTCCCCTGTGTCTTGCAGTTAGTCTTGATTATTTGAAGACAGGTTCTCAGTAAGTAGCTCAGGCTGGCCTCTAACTCACATCTACCTGCTTCAGCCTCCTGAGTGCCAGGTTTGCAGGAGCTTCCTCTTCCTGACCTGTTCTAAGACACCTCCAGGGTTCATCCTGTGCCCCTTACCACATAGCACTCATCTTTCAGGTTCAATCCATTCACAGACAACTCTCGGCTTCCTTCTCCAGCCTGGGTTTCAACAATTCCCTACCTCTTGGCAGTTTTCAAGGCACACAATTCAGTGTGCCCTCAGCAGAGCCTGTGATGGTGTCTCCTCCACAGGTGCCCAGCTACCCCTTTCCTCATACCCACCACCAGGAAGTCAGAGGTGTTTGGCTCATCCTTTTCCTTCATGTGGTGCATGCTGACCCCACGAGTACGTTCTGATGTGGCCTCTTAGATCTCCCTAGAGTCCATCTTCCCTCACAATCATTCTTACTCTCTTTGCCTCACACTTGCCTGCCAGTACCCAGGAGGATGACTTTAAAATTGTGTGACCTGGCATGTCTCTGCTGTCTCAAACCTGTCCCTGGATTCCAACAGCTCCTGGCTTGATAATAAACACAGGCAGGCTACACCCTTCTCTCACCAGCCCCATCTCATATCTCCTAGCACTGTCTGTCGGTAAAGAATTGTCTTCACCCATTTTCTTAGAGCTCTTTGACAAGCTTCCCTGCCTAGGGTCCCTGGTGGGCTATAAGCCCTACCCATGTTCGCACCCATCCTGAACGCAGCCCAAATGCTGCTTCTTAATCTACAGACAATACTCTCATATTAGGCAATCCGTCACAAGAGCCTGTCATTGTGGGTGACTGCCCTCTTAGCCATGGATTCTAGTCTGCTCTGCTCCCTGCCTGAATCATCCAGTAGTCTACACACAGCAGGTATTAGACCATTTACAGTAGAATGACTCATAAAAATTAGCCTGAAGTATGTGCAGAGGGTGGCTTTGTGGAGAGGCAGTGCATTGGGAGGGGCTAGAGCACAGCTGGCCTGTGGAGGAAGACAGAAGATGAGCTTCAAGCCAGCATTCCTGGGTCTTAGGTTCTGTATGCTGGAGGAAGGCCAGAGCATGACGGGACAAGGGGAAACTCCCTACTCATCTCAATGAAACAGGTCTCTCCTACTCATTGGGGCTCTGCCGGTCTTGGACAACCTGGAGAAAAGCCCATGACTGGTCCCCGTTCTCCCCCTGTGTATCCCAGTTGGGGCTGACAGAAGTGCCTCACTCCATGCAGAGCCCAGGAGGGCACGGGGCTTGGCACACAGTAGGGGTGAGGAAGAGCAAAGCTGTCCCATGTTAGATGGGACGTGAGAAGCACCAGAGGCTCCCCTTCCCTTCACCCTGAGGTCAGCACTGTCTGAGGGATGTTTATCTGGGCTCTCACCCCAGAGCCACATCCCATCTGGCCAGGCGCAGACTCCACTGCTTTGTGCTTCAGGCCTGGACAACACGGCAGAAGCAGCAGCCAGAATTCCCAGCAGCCTCCCAGGGACTGGTCCTGAGCCCGAGGCAGCCCAGGAGCTCAGGCTCAGGTGTAGCTGGCAGAAATGGACAGCAGTGAGCACTTCCCACGGGCAGACACAGGACACTGGCTCGTGCAGCTGAACAAAGAGGCGGCTACATCTCCTGGCCATGCTTCCCTTTCAGCCCCACTCACAGAGACAGGGGGATGGACAAGATGGGATGGGAAGACGACTGGGCAGACAGGCAGCTCGGCGGAGGAAGCGCCGAGGCTGGGTGGCGGTGTCCTCATGGAGTGGTTTATTACGATTCCATCTCACAAGGCAGTGTGGGTGAGCGGCCACAGCACATGAAATCCAAGCCCCTGACAGATGCCTGCCTTGGGCACATGCAAACAGCGCACATGGTCAAGCGCAAACATAGGCGACCGAGGCAACACTGGACATGGAACACAGGATGGGGGACAGGCTGGGGTGATGGGTCCCTAGAGAGAGGCTGATTCCTCCCCACCCCCAGGGGCAGGACAGGAAAAATAAGATTCGTACTTCTTGTAAAATGCCCATTTGCTGGGTACTTTCTTTCTCCTTATGTTGAAAAATAATAAAAAATAAACACACGGAAAAAAATCTCAAAAAAGGAAAGGAATAAAACTCTAAGAAGGCGAATGATGGGGCCGAGAGAAGGCCGACCACAGGAGCACTGCCTCCCGCTCCTCGGCCTCCTCTCTTCTCAGCCCCTTCAGTGGGCGCCCTAAGCCCTATAGGTGGGTCCATGAGAGAAGATGCCAGGCCTAGGTGGGGTCTCTGGGGGGCCAGAAGGGACAGGCAGGTCAGAGGCAAGAAGCCTACCAGCCCGCTGGGGCTCAGTTCAAGTTCAGGCCCAGCAAGCAGCAGGGCACCAAATCTGTATCTTCTAGGCCCCATCCCTGCAAGGCCATGGCCTAGGTGGAGGCAGAGGTCACAGGTGCAGCTCATGGGTTCTGATGTGCTCGAGCTGCTCTCGAAGCTGCAGAAAGGTGGGCCGCGTGGCAGCATCCAGGTGCCAGCAGTTCTTCATAACATCATAGACTGCGGGTGGGCAGCCATCCGGAGCGTCCATCTTATAGCCCTTTTCCACCCGAGGGACGACGTCCTTCAGGGGCTGTGTGCAGGTGGTGTATGAATTCAGAGTCTTACAGCAGAAGGGAGCCCTACCCAGAAATCCCTCTCTAAGAAGGGCCTTCAGCCCTGCCTCAGGCCCAGATCAGGGAATGGCCTGGAAGGTACTCAGGACAGACCAGAGGTACTAAGCTCCAGCCAGGGAGGCAGGTCCCATGGATGCTACTCTTGCCACCCCACCCTGGGCTTCAGCCACACACTGGCTACCAGACCCATACTCACAATTCTTGGGTAAGGCACTCGCCCGAAGGAATAGATTTCCCAGAGAAGGATTCCGAAACTCCACACATCAGACTTGGTGGAAAATTTCTGCCACGTGGATAAGAGAATCAGCATTGGACCCCAGGCAGCTCAGAAGAGGGGGTGACTCCAGGACCCTTGCTCACCTTCTCTCTCAAGGCTTCAGGAGCTGTCCACTTGACTGGCAGTTTGCCTGTGTCCTGAGTGCTGGAAGCTTCCTTAGTGAGGCCAAAGTCACTGACTTTGGCCACGTTGTCCTCAGACACCAGCACATTCCGGGCAGCCAAGTCCCGGTGCACAAAATTGTTACCCTCCAGGTACTCCATGGCTTCACAGACGTCTCTGAGGGCAGGATAGCCACATATCTCTCAGACTGGGGCTCCCATAGCAGGGCAGGGTCTCCTTCAAGTTCTTATCCCCCCACCCAGGTTGCACCACTCACAGTGAGAATTTGAGGAGACAGTCTCCGCCTAGCACCGAACGACCACGTGATCGAAGATAGTCCACCAAACTCCCCTGGGGGTAGGATAAAAAGGGATGGGAGGGAGGTGAGCAGGGAGGGACCAGAACTTGTGACACTTGTGATGTTCATATTATTCAACCCACAATCACTGGGAGGCTTATGGGTGAGAAAACTGAGGTTTGAAAAGGTCTTATTTAAAGTTGGCCAATAAACGACTGGCCAGGCCCGACAACTTCAAAGCTCAGCAGGGGCAGAGTGGAGGGGCTGTGGGACAGGCAGGTTGAGGCTGAGGAGCACCTACCTTGGCCATGTACTCTGTGACGATGTAGAGCCCACCCTTCTCCTCCACAATCACACCCAGTAGCTGGACTAGGTTGCTGTGCCGAAGCTGCCTGTGGCAGGACAGGGTGGTCAAGAGTTCAGCTTGCCCATCCCCCCCACACTCCACCCAGGCGGCCTGCTCTTATGTCCAGCCCAACTCACGTCATGACAGAGGCTTCAGCCAGGAAGGCCTGGGCTGTAGCATCATTCTTAATGCACTTGACTGCAACTTTGTTGCCTCGGTAATCCCCCAGCATCACATCTGTGGGAGAAGCAGGGGTTGTTTCCTGGACTCTTGGGGCTCCCCCACCTCATCCCCCCACCCCCACTCCCTCAACTCACCTCCAAACTCCCCCTTTCCTATTGTCTGTAGCAGCTTCAGTTCCTTCATGTTCAGGGCCCAGCCACCTGGGGACAGGGACCAGGAGGGAGGCGGTGTGTCAGGGAAGTGAACAGCTAATCTGAAGCACTTGAGATGATAGGCACAGGCTAAACTGTTTTAGATGTGGGTGTCTGGGGTTTCCAAGCCTCTAGGGTAAGGGCAGAGGGCCCGGGTGAGGGGAAGTGGGCAAGTGGGAGATCGGAGACATTGTGCACTCACTGCGGTAGAATTCATCTTGGGCCGCCACTGTGCCCTCCATGACCTTTGGTTTGATGAGGCGAGTGCAGAGTCCGTCGGCATCTGTGGTGTAGTGCTGCAGAGGTGGGGCAGGCCCTCAGAACCAGACCTACTGGGCCCCATTTCTCATTGACCCACGCACTGTTCAGGTCTGACCACCAGAGGGCAGCAGAGGCCATTCCACACAACCTTGAGCTGCTTTGTGCGGAGAGGGTTCCTCATTTCGAGAAGGGTATAATGCCTGTCCATTTCCCACATCGCCCTATCCACACTCAGCTCCTGGACTCCCAACTGCCACTACTGCTTTGGGCCTCACCAATATCTCAAGGTAGATAGCAAAACCTGCCTGCTCCCTATACCAGCCTCTACCAGGTGTACTCAGGGCCAATGTAAGCCAGAGATGAGAACGAGCTTGGAGGGAACCTATAGGTATCTGATGCCAGATATGGCCTGGCCAGAGCTGGGTGGAGCTGCTGTTGGAAGCATCAAGGACCTGTGAGTCTCAAGGATCCTGACGGCAGTGTGCAACCCAGAGGCTCTGAGTGCTGGAAGAAGTGAGTTCCGGATCACACGAGTGCTTCCCCTGCACAGATGAGGGGACCTTCACTGATCTGAACCTTTGTGTCCTTATCTATAAAATGGGGATACCACCCTATTTGTGGGCCTTTGGGGACAGAACTGAGCTCTCTCACACAGGTGGTGCTCCACACATGTGAGGAACCTCAGACTCAAAGAAGCCATCAACATGTCCAGGTCACCCTGCCAGGTGAGCTGGGTCTGGGTTTGTCCTAAGTGTCCTCAGGTAGACTCAGGCGCGAGTGTACGAGAAGGGGGCTCACCCCGGGCAGGCATGTTCCCCACTCACCTCCACCAGCTGCATGAGGTTCTCGAAGTACACCTCCTCATCAATGCTCAGCTTGCTCGCGTGATACATGATGCGGTAGTGCTCCACCTTGCCTTCACAGCTCACACACAGTGTGTAGTCCCCAGGGTAGTTGGTGCTTTCCCGCACCAGGAACAGGCCTGTCTCTGGTGGGTAGAGAAGCCGCTCCGCCTGCTCCCGTGTGATCTTGCCGTGGAACCAGCTACGGGTGGCAAGGCTGGGCGTCACCAGGGTGCTGACCCGGAAGCTTCCGCCAGCCTCCTGCACACACCTTCCCAGAACTCCCAATCTAAGGGCGTCATCTTCTTCCTGTACCCCTTTTTTCCTTCTGCATCCATTAGCTCCAGCCTCTGGCCCCATCCCTAGAACGCCCTCACCTCACAGCCCTAACTCAGGGCTGTTTTGCTCTGATGCCTTTCCAGGAGGACCACTGCCATTTCCTCTTTCCCCCAAACCAGGAGACTGCAGCCCTCCGTCCTCTTGGTACTCACGGCATAAGGCTGAGCTTGGTGCCTGCCTTCACACCCTCACGCTTCTGGACATAGTTGGCTGGGATGATGCCCTCACGGCCCACTTTGTTTTTGGCTTTGTACCAGTTGGGGTCCTGGAGAGAGAACAACACAGACACACTCTGAGGCCTGCCTCCCTCGGCCAAGCAACCAAACCCAGAAGAAACCCCTGGAGGTGATGGGACAGGCATCGTAGGTCCCAAGTACCTTGGTGACAGCCACAATGGTGAGCACATCTCCTTTGCAGAAGGGAAGGTCTTGCTCGGCAGTGCCATGGAAGTTGTACTTGGCAATACATTCTGTACCGGATGGCCAGGAGGCCTAGAGGATAAGGGACAGGTGTCGGTGCAGCCTGGGGAGCTTCTCTACCAACCTGCCCGAATGCCCCTGAGACCAAAGCATCTTAGCTAACCTCCATGAACCTGGGGAGATAACTTCTCCAGAGAGTTCTCAGCCCTTCTAGCTCAAATTCCTCTGTAGCCCTCTCTGGGGCCCTGTGCCCGACAGAGCACACTGGAATTAGTGTTACTTCACACAAAGTCCTGACTGGGATGGAGGGTTGGGCATGGTTGGAACAAGCTGCTCTTAGTACCTATTCTTTGTCTGGCCTGGGGAGGGCAAGACATGGGACCACAGCCTCACGATACCTGTATAGCCGACATCTTCTGAGATCTGGCGTCCCCGTGCTACAGGAAGGCCGGTCTGTTACTTGGTACCATTAGAGCTGCGGGAAAAGAATCAAGTTGAAGATGAGATGACCCCCACCCTGACTGTGATCATCACTTCTTCCTTAAAGGAGTGCAAGCCGTGGTCCGTGACATGTGGGTCCTGGGCTGTTCTAACCAGCCTCAGGTAGACACACACAGACCTAAGAGTCCCAGAGGGGTGCCTACCAGTCCTTACAGGCCCCACAGAATGACCAAGAAGGCCAACGAGGCCGGGAAGACTAGAGGGGAGGAAGTCCAGGGAAACTCTGAAACCGGGCAGGTGCTATGTGGTCCAGGAAAGCTTGTCCTGAGGCCTCTATACAGACAAATGTCTGTGTTTCCTTCTCAGCACACACCCAACAGAAAAGAGCCCGTGTCTACCAGGAGGGGCAGGTGCTCTCCGTGGTGTGCTTTATAGTAACTGGCAGATCAGGAACTGCCCAAGTGCTGAAAATAAAGTAGACAAGGTAGGGAGAAGTCACACAAGGCAGGCAGGGCCCTTCTGTGATCACACGGTTAGATGGCAGGCCCACCTGAGATGGGACAGGTGAGGTCTAGCCTTTACTTTATAGCTATGTATACTACGAATGGAAGAGGACTTTCAGCGTGAGTGCTGTTATATATGAGCAAGTGCATGCACACCTGCACGCACACACATATGCAGGAAGCACGGAAGCTGAGCCCTTAAGACTTCAAAAGGTAGAGGATGGGAGCCAGGGATTGACCTTAGTGAATGGTGGTTCCCTGGAATGCTCAACAAGGCTCTAGGTTCAAACTCTAGTACAAGGTATGGATCTGTACGTTTTAAATCCATGAGCAATCAAGCAAATAAATATTTGTTAGAAAAGCAGAGGGAAGAGGGTGAGGCAGAGGGATGGCTAGTTGGAGGCCAGCCTAAGCTATATGGTTAAAAACTTGTTTTAAAAGAAAATGGCCAGAAAAAATGACATAGAGAAGCTTAGGATATTAGGATATTAGCTTCTATTAGATATTAGGATATTAGCTTCTATTAGATATTAGGATATTAGCTTCTATTAGATACATGCACACAAAACACCAACACACATAAAAATGAATGAATGAATGAAGGAAGGAAGGGAGGGAGGGAGGGAGGGAGGGAGGGAGGGAGGGAGGAAGGAAGGAAGGAAGGAAGGAAGGAAGGAAGAACTGGCCTGGGTAGAAGCTGATGAAGCAAGGCTGAATCAATCTGGGCCTCTGTGACCCTCGACTTGCTGAGCCTATCCCAAGCACCCTTGTCTGTCTGCCGTATGAGAAGGGCTCCAGTGGCCCTGGCATGAACACTGTAGGGTAGCAAGGAGCTTCCCTGTGAAGCGCTATGGTTGGACTCTGAGGGGGATACGCTTGGGGAACTTCTTCAGGGAGCACACACTCCCAGAGTCCTCCAGAAGCAAGGGTAGAGAGAGCAGGGGAAAGTAACTCCTGAGCAGGACTCCTGGTTCTAATCAGACCTGAGCCCTGAACCTTGCTTTATCAACATGCCAACTCAAGAGAGAATGAACAAACCCTTTGGGCCACATATCCCCTCCCCCTGAAACGGAGCACAGTGAACCCCCTCAAGAAGACTGTGGAGGGAA
Organism: Rattus norvegicus; assembly: GCF_021556685.1. Classification (NCBI taxonomy): domain Eukaryota; kingdom Metazoa; phylum Chordata; class Mammalia; order Rodentia; family Muridae; genus Rattus; species Rattus norvegicus. The sequence continues at coordinate 65,773,432 of NC_141541.1, forward strand.
CGGAATGAGACTCCAGAGTTGGAAGTGCCCGGCGTGCTTCCTGTCCCCTTCAGAACAGTCTTTCTTGTACCCAGAGCAAGCAAGGTTATCAAGCCTGCTGTCTAGACAGAAGCCCAGAGAGAGCATAATAGGACCCACCCCCTCACACCCAGTATTTCCCTGTCGGAGCCAGCATGAGCATGAAAACCACCTCCTGGGCCCCATGGATACTGTGGAAGAGCTGTGAGCCTCCCTACCCTGTTTCATACAAGTGACAACCAAGGTCCAAGAGGATGCCTGAGGTCACAAAGCCTGAACTAGGGTCCCACTGCAGTTAGCTGAGTCCCAACCTTAGGGTCCTTCTGTGGAGATCCTATTAGCTCACCAGCTCTCCACAACTCCTCCTCCCTTTCCACATTCAGAACTCACTGCTGCCACCACAGGAGGGAGCGGAGGCTGGGCACAGTTAGTCACCCTTCCAGCTGTCAGTTTGCAAACACTCCTTCCTGGCCTGCAGCTGCCGTGCCACCTCCCTGCTGCCTTGATGATAATAATAAAGATAATCACAGGCCCTGTTTCTGACACTTACTCAGTGTCAGGCCTTATCCTTGGCACTTCACGGCTCGTCCAATCCTAATGACTCTGAGAAACAGAGGGGCTATTATTACCAACCCCATTTTATAGATGAGGCCCCCAAGTAAAGCCTAGAGTACCGTGAGACCTTGCCTGAGGTCACAGCAGCTCCGGTGAGATGTCCGATCCTGCTTCAGTCAGACTCCTGAGCTCCTTGGCTAGGACTCCCTGCCCACCTGGTGGCCTCTCCCTTCCATCCCTCACATACCCTCAGGGACTGCTGTCTATCAGGGCCATACAGGACAGAGAGCAGCCATGAGGGTAAGGACGTGGGGAGAGGATGGAACAAGGCAGCAGTGGTCAGGGGATGCTGCCTAGAGCAGACGGCTGCTCGGCCACCAGATCTAGGAGGATCGACCTTCCTGAGACTCAGCACCTTCTGAGACTCTGTTTCCTCATGTACACAACAGCTAGGAAAGAAGCCAGCAGCTCCCAGGGCTGCTGTGACACCTGGATCACTGCGTGCTTTACCAGACATCCCCCAACCTGTCAATCATGGTGAGGTCGCCAGGCTAGGATGGCTGAGCAAGCTGCCTTGTCTTATGGTTTCTCCAGCACAGTCTGAGGCTGATAGCAGCCAGCTTACAGAGCCTACTTATTGAAAGCCACTTCCCAACCAGCCAGGGAGCAGGCACAGAGGAAGGTCCTTTGTGGGGCCACTTGCATGACCAAGGCGCTCTAGGAAGCCAGTGCAGGGCCACTGTTCTGGGAGTAACACTGCATCCTGGCCCTATGACCTCTGGGCAGTCCGAGAGCTCCCCACATTTGCTGGCTTCAAGCACTGTGCCTGTTTCCCTTCCTCACACCTATTCTTTTTTTTTTTTTTTTTCAAACTGATAAATGACAATTTTATTTTTTTATGCATAAAGCTGGATGAAAAACCATTACTAGTTCTAGTAAAACATTTCAATCCAAAAGTATAGTAAGTGTACTTTTTAAATACCACTTTCTAAAGTACAGCTTTAAAACAGCTAACATGCTTTTTCAATTTCAGTACAATGGATCCAAGACCAGGAATACAGTTACATGCGTCAAGGCTAGATTACAAATTATCATAGTCATCATCGTCGTCATCATCATCATCTTCACGCTTTCTTTTCAGTGCATTTGCTGACTCACTGGCCATATTTTGTGATACCATATTAGTGGTAATAAGAATGTTTTTGGACCCAATTAATGATGGATTATTAGGAACAACCTGAACTGCTGGTGTCTCAGGGATGGAAGCTTTATAGCAGGGGACTGAGGAGCAGGCATCTGTACTGTAAACCTCTGCCCTGTGAGGGACATCGGAGTGCCTACTTTAGTTGACACAGACATGGCTTGCCTCACACCTATTCTTTTTTTTTTTTTTTTTTTTTTTTTTTTTTTGGAGCTGGGGACCGAACCCAGGGACTTGCGCTTCCTAGGTAAGCGCTCTACCACTGAGCTAAATCCCCAGCCTCCTCACACCTATTCTTAAGATACCTTCACTCTCCCTACTTACTTGCCCTCTCCCTTCATCAAAGGGACTTTTATGCAGCCTAGGGCACAGCCTGTTACTGTTGTACACAAGCAAAAAACAACATATAATAGGATATCCCTCTCTGTGGTGGCCAAGAGATGGGGAGAGAGCCATACTGGGCTACACAGTGATACCTTATCTTTCACCTTATCTTAAAAAAACAAAACAAAACAAAACAACCTTTAAGCCCAGGACCTGGAAGGCAGAGACTGGTGGATCTCTGAGTTCAAGGCCAACATGGTTTACAGAGAGAGTTCCGGGACAGCCAGGGCTATGAGAACCCTGTTTCAAAAAACCAAAATGAAACCAACCAACCAACCAAAGACCTGAAGAGCTAGATCAGTGGGTAAAATGTTTGCTGTGAAGACCCAAGTGAATCTGAGTGTTGAAGGCATGTTCCCGAACTCAGTGCGGGAAGGCAGGAGCAGGGATTCTAGAACTGCCTAACCTACCTATCGAGTCCCAGGTTGCAGGGAGAGACCCCATCCCTAGAACAAGGTGAACAGTTCCTGAGGAATGACACCTGAGGTTCCCTCTGGCTTTTACATGCATGTGCACACAGGCATATTCACACATGAGTGGACATGTACACACACACACACACACACACACACACACACACACACACACACACACACCCCAAACTGAAAGACCAAACTCTGCAGAGTAAAGGATCTGATGCCTGTGACGAGCAATCCAGCATCCATCCATGTGGGGACAACAGGTCAGTGAAGCAAACTGTGAAGCACATGAGGCCCTGGGCTCTGATCCCCGGGTAACACAGTGGCACTTGTGGCCAAGCCTGACAACCTGAAATGATGCACACAAGTGTGATGTACACAGGCACCCCTGCACACAAATCATAACAAAAAAGTAAGAGGTAATGTAAATGTGGCAAAATGTTAAAAACACATAAATATAGACAAAGGATCTACAAGTGTCTAACTGCTTCTTCTTCTACTACTACTACTACTACTAATTATTATTATTATTATTTCCACTTTTTGGTGATTTTTGAAACACTCAAAACCAAAAAAAGGCTAATGCAGATACAGGTGATCTATAGTGTACTATAAATTGTGGGTGGGGTTTTTGTTTTATTTTGTGGCTGCTATTGTTGGGTTTTTGTTTTTGATTTTTTTTCTTTTGTTTGAGAGAGAATATCTCTACATAGTCCTGGTTATCCTAGAACTCATTATGTAGATCAGGGTGGTCTCCAACTTACTGAAATCCTCCTGCCTCTGCCTCCTGAGTGCTGGGATTAAAGACATGTGCCACCATTCCCAGCTGTTTTGGGATTTTTGATACAGGTTCTTGTTATATAGTCCAGACTGATTTCAAATTCTGAGATCCTCAGTCTCCAGGACAAGGTTACAGGTAAGCACCACCATACCCAGGTATAAATTGTGTGGTTTAAAATCTTTTATTACATTTTATTTATTTTATATGCATGTGGATGCATGCCCCATAGTACATGTGAAAGTCAGAGGGTAACTTGTGGAAGTTGGTTCTCTCCCTCCACTGTTCACAAGTGGAGCTTCCCTAGCTCACAAGTTGTGTTTTGTAGAAACACATACACATTCCTGAGCTTACAGACACCTAGGTAGTCTTTGAGACACAGAGAAGGCTGGAGAGATGGCTCAGAAGTTAAGACCAACTGTTACTCTTGCAGAGACCCTGGGTTCCACTCTTAGCACACATATGACAGCTCCTAAATGTCTGTAACTTCACTTCCAGGGACTCCAACCCCCTGTACTGAACTCCATTCCCACTAGGCACACACATGATGCATATCCATATGCAAGCAGAACACTCATACACACAAAATAAAATAAACACCCCTTAAAAACAAATAAATAAAAGAAGTTGCCTCTGGGATGGGATCAAATTAAAGGAAAACCTTTTTATTCCATATTTCCTTTTTTTTAAAAAAAATTATTTATTTTATGCATGCGAGTACACTGTTGCTCTCTTCACACACACCAGAAGAGGGCATCGGATCTCATTACAGATGGTTGTGAGCCACCATGTGGTTGCTGGGATTTGAACTCAGGACTTCTGGAAGAGCAGCCAGTGCTCTTAACCACTGAGTCATCTCTGCAGCTTATTCTACATTTCCTGTTTTGCTATATATATATTGAGACTCGTGTAGTCCAGGCTAACCTCTAACTCTCTATGTAGCCAAGGATGGCTTTAAATTACTGAATCCGCTGTCTGCCACCACACCCAGTTTATTTAGTGCTGGGGACTGAACCCAGGACTTCAGGCAGCCCCAACACTGCCAACTGAGCTATATCCTCAGTCTTGGTTTTATTTTAAAGTTACAAACATCTGTATTACCTTCCCCTTAAAAATAAGCTTGAAAATACACCACTTTTGAAAGCCACTTCCACCAGGAATCTTTCCTTGGTTCTCCAGCTGGCTGGCCCTGGCTCCATGGTCTCTCATATCACAGTGCTCTATCAGAGGACCTTGCTAGTGGCCTATGGTTGAGGTAGAAACGAAGCTCTGTGTAGGTGGAAGAGGGGAGCTAATCTGACTCATGTCTGCCAGTATGGGCTGGGCTGAGAGCTGCTACTCAGCAATGAGGGAGGAATGAATGAATGAATGAATGAATGAATGAATGAATGAATGAGAAAGGAAAGGAAAAGCCTGTCTGCTTACAGCACACTAGGTCCTGTAACCAATATGACTATATTTAACCCCAGAGGGTCAGCAGCTGCTATCTACCCCCACAGGGCTGGAGAACAGGGGCTTGGGATTGTGGCAGGACCAACATTTCTGTCTGACTTCCTGCCCTAAACTCTGCTCCCAGCAGCCCTTGTGCTGGGGTCCCGGGAACAGGCTGGGCATTGTGCCCAAGTGCTGAGGTCAGTGGCTGCAGCCTCAGGCGGGCCTTTCTTGGGAGCCTAAGCTGTCCAGGAGGGGACCTAAGTGTGGGGGGATAGGGGCCCAGACACTCCCAGGCTGCCCTCTTGTTGCCCCGGAGGCAGCTGCAGACCCCAGAACCAAGCACGTGCAGAGGCTAGAGTAAGTCAAAAGACTCTAGCCCTGCCCCCTCGCCAAAACTCCACTGCTTAATGGGGCGTGGGAGCTTTCAGAAACTGTTTACACGCAGCTAAAAATACCCACTGAAAAGGGAAGTGTACCAGAGACCTGGGGGGACTGGCTCTATGGCCCACAGAGACTCTGGTCCTGCTATAGGACCCAGCTGCACTGTCTGCAGGGACACACACAGAGACACAAAGACACACACACACACACACACACACACACAAAGGGGGGGGCGGTGAGAGAGAGGGGGGGGAGGGAGAGAGGGGGGCAAAACCACTTGTAGCAACAGGAAGGTCTTCTGCTCTCACTCTGCTGGTGTTTCTGTACGTCAGTGGTCAAGTTGGGCAGGAGGAGGAAGGCCCATGAGACTCTTGTCATAGAGATCTAAGAACCTGATTCAGCCTCTCCTCTGTGACCAGCCTGTTGAGGTACTGAGGATTCTGACAAAATACACTCCAAGCTCCTGTCTTCCTCAGTGCAGAATGGTCCATCAGCTAGGTGTACCAGTGCCTCAAAAACCTGAGGCTTTGAGTGTAACTCAGTGGTCAAGCATGTGTATAGCATGCTCCCTCCACTGCCTTGTGCTCCCCGCCAGTGCCTTAACAACAGAGTAGAGGCAGAGTTACCCATCAGCTTGCAGGAAAGAGGCGAGGGAAGCTAGAAAGACAGGAAAAGGGGCACCTAGAACAGGCCAGGGTTAAGACTTATATAGAATTACTGAAGGATTCGATCAAGGCAGCCAAAGAAAGTTTCCTACATGTCCTACAAGGGCAGACAGGGGCAAAGGTGAAGCTGCAGTCTTGGGCACACCCCCCTCACAGGGCAGAGCACCTGAGGAGGGCAGCCAGCCAGCAGCAGAGCTGGTTTGGTGGCTACAGTCAGCCCCACCCCTGGTCCTGCAGAAGGGCTCTCAGGCTGATGGCACTGTCACCCAGCCACCACACACTGAACAGAAGGGCTGGGGGGGGGGGGGTGTTCTCACTAACCCAGCAGTTCACACAGGCCCTCAGCACCCCGAATGTACAAACACCACAGAAGGTCTGAAAGCACAGAACTGTGGAACACTCAGAGCTCTGGGCAAGAGGGGATAGAAAGATGGCTGGCTTGGCTTCTGGGGCATGCTGCCCTGTTCCCATCCGCAGGCTCCCTCAGCCATCAGCACCCCTGACTTAAGAGGAGGACTGAGTTTAATGACTGAAAAATGTTAAGAGAACCAAATTATGGCAACTCACTGGGGCTCAGCGAGACCGGAAATCCTGTCTGAAAGTTTAGGAGCAGTAGGGGTGAGTTAAGAGGAGGCTAACGGGGAGCCTCCTCCCCAGGGTACACTGTGGCTTGAGGCTGCCACTCCTGGCCCAGAAAGGTTTCTAATTACCACTCAGGAGCCTAATTACTTACATGCACTGGGCCTCTGGGCCTCCAGGTCTCCCCAGGGTCCTACCCCAGGCCCCTGCCCCCCACCCCTTAGTTTAAGGGCCAGGTCTTTGCATTTTCTTTTGCCTGTATTTACATACAGCTTCCTCTCTAACCTCTAACAACCCTTTAAAGTCATGCAGTGTCTCTGTTTCACAACCCGCACCCTCAAAGTCTCCTAGCCATGTTACAAGAGGGGAAACTGAGGCCCAGAGAATAAGAGAATGGTCTAGAACTCTGGGTGGCAGATTTCTGGTCTTCAGCACTTGAGACAGAGGCTGGTGAATCTTTGTGATCTGAAACAAGAATGGTCTACAAAGTGAGACCCTGCCTCAGAAAAACAAAAGCAGTCAAGGAACCAACACAACAGGTATAGCAGAGTACACAGTTCAGAATGCTAAGCTACGGACACTGCGCTGGGGACCAAGACCTAGGAGAAGGGGGTACCCCAACACTAGCAAGATCAACAGAAGAGGAAAGCAGATAGCCAACAGCCTGCTGCTCTAACATAGTTCAAGGCTCTGTATCAGCTGCTTAAGCCTCCCCTCCCACCACAAGTCCTGGCCATCACCTCGGGTACCCATTGGCTTCCAAGTGCTTGAACAGGGGCTTAAGCTTACTTATGCAGGGACCTGGGTAAGCAGACTTCCCCAAGTTTTCCTTGGCAGGATTACATGATATCCTGAAATAATAGAACAGGGATGCTAGGGGCAACTGACTACTCACAAGTCCCTCTCGTTCTAGCAAGCTGAGGTACACCTGTGCTCTCTCTCCTGACCGTCTGCGTATCTGGCCTGTGCACAGACAGATCAGAATATCGTTCAGAGTCTCATAGAAGAGCTCAGAGAAGGCAGCAGCCTCCAAGAAGACACAATCACTGAACAAAAACCTGAGGCTCTCTGGCTCTTTGGATACTTTTCACAAACCCTACTCTCCCTCCAAGAAGTCCTCCAGGCTGTCCTAGCCCATGCAGATTCTAGCAGTTTTGCAGGAGGGGGAACCATAGGCTTATGCTGCCAGGCTTCCCTGAGTCCAGCCTCCTCTGTGGCCAGTAATGGAGCTCGTCCACCCTCCTGTCCTTTTTCCTGTAGTGTGCACATTACAGGCTGCAATGCCCTGAGGCTGGGTGAGGACCAGGTGCCAGGCTGGGCTGGGCTGGGCTGAAGAGCAGCAGCCAGGATGTACGGGTCGGATGACACCCAGGTTTCGTCCGCCCACAAGCCTTCCAACCGTGCAGAACCCAGGGCAGCCGGGGAGCGCCCAGCAGCAGCTCTCTTCTGCTAGTCTGCAGACCGCGGAAGAAAGGCGGAGGGAAGCTGCGGTCGGTCGGAGGGTGTGCACTAGTGTGCTGGAAGAAGCTGTCCTTCTCACAGAACCAGGAAGAGAGAGCAGGCAAAACAGGGTAGGCGGAGCTGTGTGGGGCCTCCAGCCCTGGGGCCTCCACTGGGGAGCTCCCGGCTAGTCGAGGGCAAGTCAATTCAAATTCACTCAATGAGCCTCAGTTTCCTCGTGGGAAAAATGGGATTCTCTCCTCATCCTGCACCCCATTCGTGCACTCTGCAACCAATGGGTGTAGCTGGATGCAATATGCCCAATAAGAGAGCATCCCCCAGTTCTCGGAGCACTCCTGACGATGGAGATTAGGACTCAGCCACCCAAGCCCAGTCTTTCCCTGTTCACTTCTTCTCTCAGCCATGCAGGGAGCACACACTCTTCCTTCTCCGGCTCTTTATTTTTAGGCCTGAATTTGACTTTAATCATTACTTAGCGGATTCTATTTCAAGCCCTTGGATGAAGGGACCCAGAAAGGAGGAGGGAGGCAGTGCTCCCTGCTGGGTTTAGGGAGCAGCCTGCTCCTCCACCCATCCTGTCCCTATCCAAGGGCGGGGGAAACTGAGAAACACCCAAAGGCCAGCATCTTGGATAAGACCCAACCCTGTGACCTCATCCCACTGAAGCTAGGGGGACAGGAGGGTAGTAGTAATGCCTACTTTCATGCCACTAGTACGAGAGAGAGAGAGAGAGAGAGAGAGAGAGAGACAGAGACAGAGACAGAGACAGACAGACAGACAGACAGACAGACAGAATGTATGTGTCAAAGTTTGTTAGTCAGGGTCCCCAAATACAAGCCCAAGAGACTTCGGCACTGAAAGGGTCACATCAGTACTCCTCACCTAGGTTAGTTCTGCGCCACCCTAGTCAATTAGGACTACAGTCTTTTGGACCCAGGGTGTGCCAAGCAGAGACTGGTTTCCTCCCAATGCCCATGTCACAAAGAGACACAGCCAGGTTAGATCTGCAAAGGAGAACACTAACTCATAAGCCTAGTTTCTAACTCTCAGGTGCAAGGTTCCCCTCCATAATCTAATCTTTCCCTTCCTTGGTCACTGGAGAAAACTGAGGCTGGCCTGACTAACTCTGGCTCAGCCTATGGAAACCTCTATTTTCCACTGGAACGTGAAGCCTAGGACAGCCATACAGAATCTGGGAGGCAAGGGGACTCGTCAGGCTGGGAACGGTGGTTTACACACACCTGTAATCTTGATGCTCTGGAGACTGAAACAGGAGGATCTCAGGTTCAAGGCCCTGTGGTGAGAACGTGTGTGTGTGTGTGTGTGTGTGTGTGTGTGTGTTGGAAAGCAACAACAGTAGTTAGCTATTCTCAACTCCAAGACTGTGAGGGGGAATGGGTGGGGTTAGGCCTTGGACAGCAACTAGCAGCCTATCTTCTTAAAGCCAGCCCCATGCCCTGAGGCAGCCTATCACAAGGTGATGGGAAGGGAGTGGGGCACCAGTAGACAGACACAGCAGCCTAGAATACAAGGTCAAAGGTTTTCAGAGGGGCTGGGACACCTTACCAAAGATGGGTGAGAGGTCATTCATTCTGGGGCCCGTGGCTCAGGGATCTTTCTCCCATTCTAAGGCAGCCACACTAGCCACTGTCCCATGTTCTCTCCAGTTTCTTAGTAGGTTGGTTAGTTCAGTGTCCTCTGAGGTATAAGAATCACTGTCCTGTTAGCTATGCTCAGGGGACAGGGGCATGGCTGGGCCTGGGATCCACATACTTAGCTGCTAAACTGCCTGCTCTCTACTAGCTGCTTGTAGGGTGTGTAGTAACAGCCCACAACACTGACAGATGGAAGCCGGGCACACTCTGGGAGAGGGCTTGGTGACGAAGCAGCAGCAGAGCTCCTGGAAACACCCTGAAGCTCTGTAGAGGCAGTTACCATGACAGGTAGCTCAAGAAATGCCCAGCGACACAGTAGTAAGTGGGAAAAGAGTCGAGGCACACACATTTAAATGCTAACAGCAACAAACAAAGAAGATCAGGAAAACAGGGCTCTAACGTGCTGACGGTCCCTGCCTGGCAATTAGTGGGTACTGTGTCTTGTTTTCTAAAATTTCTGGGGTTTGTTTTCTTTCTTCTTTTTTAAAGATGGAGTCTTAGTCTGGAGCGGCTTTGAATTTGGAATCGCTCCTGTCTCGGCCTCCCTAGGGCTAGGATTACAGGTGCATGCCAACACATACGGACCTCATTGCTCTCCAAACAGTAAGATCAATACACACAGTTTCATGTGAATTCACAACAACTTTCCTAGGGCCCATCAGCTCTGGCCCAGGTCCTCAGGACTTTTCTGCTATGGAGCACCCATTCCCATCTGGAACACTCCCTCAGACATGAGAGGGTATCTCTCTACCTTCCTTCCCAGACTCAACTTCCTTCCCATCTCTGTTCTTTGATGGCTATGTGTCAAGGCTTTGAAATTCTTCAAAAGATGGACCTGGGTGGTCCTACCATTCCAAGGGGATCCAGGAGGATTATTGGGGAGGTTGAGTCACACTCTGGGTCTCTGGCTTCCATCCCTACCTGTACTAGCATGAAGGAAGCTAGAATCCGCTCCTTTACCAACACTTGCTGTAGGCTACTCCGTGGGGACTGGCCCCTGAAGAGCAGTGACCTGTAGCTGGGAAGGTATCTCTGCTTTCCTGGTCTCTTCCTTATTCCCATCCCAACACAGAAAGACTAGCCCCTTCTGATAGGGGAAAGTTAGTTCATCAAATGAGACTCACAGCCTCAAACATGTGCTAGCCCGAATGAAGCTACGTTCTAAAAGGCCTCTGGTCTCGGGCCACACCCTTGCAGCTAAGTTGGTAAGAAGCACCCAGCCATGTCAGGCCTACCACAAACCCTGAGGCTGGACAGAAGTTCGGGTTGGGCATGAGGCGGTGTGAGTATAGACGCCCCCCTCCCCCAACCTCCAGTGCCCAAGGGCAAGGGCCTGAGCAGGACAAAGCAGCCTGTGGCTCCAAGGGGGCCTAGGCAGAGTTCAGCATCCTGAAGGGATCTGGAAGATCCTGCTGCACTGCCAACCTCACTGCCTCTGGCCTGTTCCTGTTGTGACCATTATTACCAAGACACCACGGCATCCAGGATACAGGGAGGCAGAAACAAGCTCCAAGTGTCCACATTCCCCTGATACTTTCAGGCCAAGGCTGTCTCCCTCTCTGCCTACGCGACCCTATTCAGGTTCTGTTTGAGCCCTTTGGGAAACGGGGAAGGCAGGGTAGGACTAACTACCAGGCCCAGAACCAGGCTTCTGCACAGCACAGCACAGCACACCACAGATGGCCCACAGCAGTAGAACCCAGTCCAGATCCCAAGGGGAAGTCTTATAAGCAATACATCGAATGTCTTAGCCCCTAAGAAGACAGACAACACTAGAGCCGGAAGCCCTTTCCCTCTTCTCTAGTCCTCTGCAGGGGAACACGTGCTCACCCCACAAGGTCCCTCTTGGGTCAGGCTGGAGACAGCCAGTGTCCCTGGTAGGTACAGAGTGGGTCTGGTTCCCCTCCACCTACAGCCATCCTTCTCTGTACAAGTGGGAATGACAGCCAGCCAGCCTCTCTCCTCCAAGGGCCTGGAATATGACCTGCCCCTTGGGCCTCAGTTCCCCGCTGTACAAAATGATCAAAAAAAGCCCCTACTTAAACTCCAAAAATCCAGTGACTGGACACACCCCTTCCAAATAACTGGTCTGGGTCCTGAGAAGCCTGGGAAAACCGACTGATGAGGATGCTGGGGGAGGGGGAGGGGTAGAGTACTAATGCCCAGTGTCACCTCTATGCAGACTGGAAACCCTGCCCAGTTTCTCCACCCGAGGGTCAGAGGTCCCTTGCTTTAAGCCTGGTCCTCTGAAAGGCCAAGGGTGACAGGCTCAGTTCAAGGACCCAGGCTTCTATCAGGGATAAAGGGAGGTGGCATGGCCCTGGGCTGCTTAGAGTCAGTAGAACCTCAGTGCAGGACTGAAGAAGAGTTCAGAACCAAGCAAGCTAGGGTACCTTCAGGGAAGCCCTGAACAGGAAAGGGCAAACTCCCAGGAGTCCGGCCCATACTGCTTCTCTTCCTCCGGGGTCCAGCCACTTCCCACTCTGCTCTCCACACGGGAGTTGGGGGGTGGGAAGGTAGGACTCAGCTGACCTAAGCCGAGTCTCTTGTGGTGCAGGATAGTATCTCCCTCGTGGCTCCTTCCCAGTAGTGTTCTGACAGTGATTCCCGGGAGAATTCGAACCCGTTTGGGGGGTGGGGGGGATGGGTGTGGGCGCGGCGGCGGTGGCTATAGAGGCGGGACGAGCGACCTCCTCCCTTCTAGGGGGCATTCGGACACCCACCTCCTTCGGGGCTACCCAACACTTACCTCTCTGGGGGCACTGCGGTCCAGGCCTCCTCACCGCGGGCGGCATCAGTGGCCTACAGGACAGTCCATGCGGCCAAGGGGCAGGGGAGGGGCGCAGGGGTCCCCAGGGGGTGCGGTACAAAGAGGTGTATGGATGCGAAAAGAGAGGGAGGAAGGACCGCCAGACAGGCAGGGGGACTGCCGCGCAGCCCCAGGCGGGGAGGGAAGAAAGGCGGGGGAAGGGGGCGGGAGGGAGTCCGGGGGGAGGAAACAATGTAGCCGGCGCGGCCCCGGCAGAGTTCCGCTTCCGAACGCGGCCACCGAGGTTCGGTTTGGGGACGTCGCGCCGGCCGCCGGGGGCCGCCCCGGGCGTTCGATCACGGTCTGCGGGGCTTGTCTGAGCCCCACACCCAGGAGGCTGGGCGGCCAGAGGCTGGCCAGGAGGGAGGGACCGCTGGCCGGGGGACGGCCCCGACGGCGGCGCGGCCGGGGCTGACCCTGCTCGGACCCCACCCCGGTGGGAACCCCCGGAGCAGGGCGCGGGGTGGCGCGGGAGCGCAAGGAAGGTAGCAGGCTCGGCGGTGGTGGCCAACCTCAGCTCGCCCGGGCTCCGATGGGAGGAAGCTCGCAGGCCTAGTGAGAGGAAGCGCGGCCCGGATCCTCCGCCCGCTGAGGCGCGCCTGCGCGAGGGGGCCTGCCCGGCGCGCAGCGGGGCGTGGGTCGGCGCCCTCTGCTGGACCTTGAAGGAAATGCGGGGGGTGTGTCCGCGCCTATGCCCTGCCCCCACAGGCTGGCCTTCGCGAAGCCTCCCGAAGGTCCTTTCAGAGGGCCACCAGCGTGCTAGAAAGAGCCAACCTCTCAAACTTCTCTAGGCGAAGCTTCCTTGCTAGAATGGAGGCTAGGCCTAGACTTTTGAGTGACAGTAAGCATGCATTTACACCGCCCCTGCTTTCTCTGTAGTCTACCTTCTTCTTCTTCTTCTTCTTCTTCTTCTTCTTCTTCTTCTTCTTCTTCTTCTTCTTCTTCTTCTTCTTCTTCTTCTTCTTCTTCCTCTTCCTCTTCCTCTTCCTCTTCCTCTTCCTCTTCTTCTCCCTTCTCCTCCTTCTTTGTAGTTTTTTTGTTTGTTTTCTTTTGTTTTTCCAAGACAGGGCCTCACTGTGTAGCCCTGGAACTCACTCTGTAGACCAGGCTGGCTTCAAACTCATAGAAATCTGCCTGCTTCTTCCTCCCAAGTGCTAGGATTAAGGGTGTGCATCACCACCGGCCAACAGGAGTCCACTTCTTAAAACTTCTATTTCTGGGGTTGGGGATTTAGCTCAGTGGTAGAGCGCTTGCCTAGCAAGCACAAGGCCCTGGGTTCGGTCCCCAGCTCCGAAAAAAAGAAAAGAAAAAAACAAAAAACTTCTATTTCTGTCAAGTTCTTGTTAGGGGTTGGCGCAGAAAGATTGTCACAAAGAACAAATTGGTAAAAAAATGAAAAATTGTACCAGGTCCACAGGAACCAGGAAAGAAAGGTATGTGGGTTGGTTTCCTAGAGCTGGGAAAACACAGGGAGCAGTGAGACTTGACTTACACTGTGGGTAGGGGAGAATAGTGAGAGATGCTGTCCTATAAGCTACAGGGGCAAAAGAACCAGAGAGCCTCTTGGAACTCTCTTGGACTTTATTTTCAGCTTAGCAGCAATAAGGAAGTTGTCATTGACTGTGTAGCGTTGGACAAGTTACCTAATCTCTGTCTGTCCTACTGCACTGTGGTTTGGTAAAATGAGCAAAAGTAATACCACCAACTTGGTAAGGTTTTGTGGAGAGGAAATGAGTTAATAGGTTTGAGGTGCTTGGTGTGCAGTGGCACGCGGTGAGTCCTCAATTAAACACGGGCTGTTATTACGGGCCATCGTTAACGAGGATCCAGGATCCTCCCTGAGCAGTTTGCTCTTAGCTACAGGAGCAAGCAGTGCTCAGGCGTGAGAGGGGCACAGTGACTAAGAGAGAAACCAGGAAGTCCACTGCAGGTGCTAGGTGTAGGAGCCCTTTCTAAGGACCAGGACTGAAAGAAGCAACCAGTTTAGGAGGGGGACCTTCAGACGGGAGAAGAGAAGCCGCGGGCAGAGACTTGGAATGTAATATAAAGGTATAACGGAGGGGCAGAAGCGGGCCGGAGAGGGTTCTGTGAGAGACGGGGTTACAGAGCGCAAATAACTTAAAAAAATGTTAGAACAGGAGCTGGATGTGCTCAACCCCCACCCTCAGAGTACAGGCTGGCCCTCTGACCAGCATGCCTCGTACCAGTTTGCTTACAAGGAACCGCTTCTTTAGGGATACCTTTGGTGAAGGCATCTAGTAGATCTCAGTGACACAGAGGGGGAAAAAAAAAAACAACAAAAACCAAAAAACCAACCCAACCCAGATATTTGGGGATAGAATCTCAAGGTTAAATCTCAAGAGCTATGTGACTTTGAACTAGTTACCTAAGGTCTCTGAACTGTTTCCTCTTCCGTGAGATTAGGCTAAGAGCATGCCTCTTTCATGAGAGATGGTGCAGATTCAGCAAGATAAGAGGCCTGGGGTGACAGGGTGTGTGTGTATGTGTGCGCGCGCGCGTGTGAGTATGTGAGTGAGTTCGTGTGCGTGTCTCTGTGTGTGTGTGTGTGTGTGTGTGTGTGTGTGTGTGTGTGTCAGGCTTCACTTTCTTTCCTTTGAGGTCAAGATGGAATGATAATACAGCCCCAGTTGGGGGCTGCTGCTGCTGCTGCTCAGCCTGAAGGAAAGGGCTTCAGCAGCCTGCAAAGCCTTCTGGGAGGGAGAGACTGCCATCTCCTCCACTCCATCTGATAAAAGGTGGTGAGGAGGCTGAGGGGACTTGGGAGGCGGAGTACCTGAGTAAATATCTAATTTTTTGCTCCAGTTTTACCACCAACACGTCTTCTGTTACATTCCCCACAGACACTATCCCCCTTAGTGTGCTGGAGCCCAGAATGTGAACTTTGGAATCAAATAAACCTGTGTTTGAATTCTGGCTCCACCTCTTCTCAGCAAAGTGAGAGAGAGAGAAAAAAAAATAACTTTTTGAATTCCAGGCATTGGGAATTAAAGCCTGAATTGGATAGTGTAAGGACCAGCTAAGATTCAAGTTCACCATTCACGAACTCATTCCCTCTCAAAAAATATGGAACCTCGCTGAGACCTGCATGCCGGAGATGAGTGGGACACCATGGTTCTTGGCCCAAACAGAACAGAGAAAACCAGTCTGATCAGCCACAGTTTACGAAGGCTCTGAACATCCAGTGGACAGATCCAAAATGTCAGCTTCTGGACTCACGAAAGGGCCATTCAAGAATGCAGCTTCGACAGAGAACCCCTGGGTGGGGGGAATGCAACTTAGGCTAAGCTGGGCCTGAGTTGCCTGTAATATATGAATGTGTCGGGACAGCATTTGAGACGGACACTCGCAGGCTGGGCTTCTGGTCCTTGGATATAGGAAGAGGAGAGTAATGAGGGGGGAGGGGCAGGATGGCCAAGGGCTCCGGTACACTGAAACACTCAGTGGCTGAAGAACAGTCAGAAGGCCAAGATGGTGAGCTAGAAGGCCATGAAGAGGAGGGGTGGGGGAATGAAAACAGGTGCCAGCGACACATTCTGGTTTGGGGTTACATTTCATGAATAATCCGGAGCCTTTGAGCAAGGGTCTGACATCATCAGAGTAGAGGTCATCTAACCTTTACCCAATGAAATGGCTCAGCTGATTAAAAGCACTTACTTCCAAAGCCCAAAATCATGGATTTGATTCCTGGACCCCACAACAGAAGGAGAGAACAGACTCCTTTGACCTCCACAGACACACCATATAATGGGTAAACACACACACACACACACACACACACACACACACACACACACCTTTTTAAAAGTCCAGTGAAGGGGGTGTGTGTGCATCATTAATTAAGGTTCAGGATATAGCTTAGTAGGTAGAGCGGCAGCTTGGCAGAGTCCCATCTTCAGACAGCAGAAAGTGGACACAGTGGTCCATACCTGGCATCCCAGAATTGGGATGTTCAGGCAGAAAGATAAGAAATTCAGGTTCGGGGCTGGAGAGATGGCTCAATGGTTAAGAGTACTGACTGCTCTTCCAGAGGTCCTGAGTTCAATTCCCAGCAACCACATGGTGGCTCACAACCATCTGTAATGGGATCTGATGCCCTCTTCTGGTGTGTTTGAAGACAGCAACGGTGTACTTATATATAATAAATAAACATTTAAAAAAAAGAAAAAGAAATTCAAGCTCGTCCTTGAATGAGTAGAAACTCTGTGTCCAGTTTAGGCTCCATGAGACCTTAACTCAAAACCAAACCAAACCCAAAGCCCAGCAAAGAAGCATAGGGTGGTCCACACAGTGAGGAGGCCTCGGGTCCTCCAGAAACAAGGGGTCTGCAGAAGCAGTGCCTGGGGACAGCTTTCCCTGAGAGGAATGTGTAAGTAGCAAGGCTTCAGGATCCTCTGGTGTCGCCCAGCTCCTAGGAGATGGTGGGGTTCTCTTGAGAGAGAACTCAGCAAGTAGGGGCTGGGGGCAGACAGAGATGAGAAAACACCGAAGAGTGCGACTTTGGTTGAGCCAAATCTGAGTTGCTGCTAAGATATATCAAGTCAGGATTTAAGATTTGTGTGTGCAGGCCAGGCCACTCACTCTTTGGTGATGGGGCTACTCCAGGAGAATGCAGAAAAGAGGAAGGCTAGAGAAGGGCTGGGTGAGGGGAAGGGAAGGGCAGGGTGATGGAGCTGAAGGCTTATGGCAACATTTGGGAAAAGGGACCAGATGGCCCAGCTGCAGGCAGAGCCGGGTGGGGGTCCAGAGCTCTAGCACTTTTGACTGGGGTCTGTTCCCATGGTTTCCTGGCAGGGAAGGGCCTCTGCTCCTTCTCTTAATCTCTCCCCCTCCCCCAGCGTTTACGTTCAGAGATGATAGTTTAGAGAAGCTGGTGTGAAGTAGCTTGAAACTCAGCCACTCTGGGCGTCCCCCAGGGCAGAAAACAGGAAGCCAAGATTAAAGACAGATTTCCAGCAAAGTCTCTTACTTCCGGCAGGGCAGGTGCCCCTGCACAGCATAAGACCGGCTGGGGTACGTCTGAGCAGACTGCAGAGCAGAGGGGCTGGGCTGACCTCCCTTGCGGTGAGAACGGCAGGCACCTGCCTCTACAGTTTTGTTCCTTGGACTTCACCTGACATCTCGCCAGCAAGGCCTGTGGCAGTCAGCCTCATGTATAGCCTACTGAAAACAGGACAGGGGATACAGCATTGGAGCTCCTGGGAGGTAGAGGGACACAAGAGGAAGGACATGGGCTCCAGGATCCCTCAGTCTTGCTGTGAACCCTACCTCTCTGCTCTGGGATCTCGCTAAGGAAGACAAGTTAGGCTAAAAGGCAGGAACGGTGGAACAAAGGTGGGCAGGCAGCAAGACCAGGCCGGTACTCCAGGCCCCAAGCATGCAGGAAAGGGCAGAATCCAGGAGAAGGCCAAGTGGCCACAGTGGCTTGCTTCTGTCCTGTCGATGCCTGGGTCTGCTTGGCTGATGTTCTCAGCTGTCAAAGGAGCCAGGACCCAGAGGGCCAAGGTGGGTCTCCCAGTGACTGCCTCCATTTACGGGAGAGCACATTTCCTAGGAACTCCAAGTAAGGGGCTGCACTTCTCGCTCAGATGCCAGGCTTCTGGCCTCCAGGTGACCCTTCCCACACTGTGATGCAGAGTGCCCTAGCTCCTACCTCCCAATACTGCCACTGGGAGGAAGGCCTACAGGCTGGGTATGTTTGACATGAGAATCAAGGGCCTAAGAGACCTTACTTTTGACTTTGAATTAGTCTTTCTACTCTGGGCCTCTGTTTCCCCACCTGCGTATCTGAGGACTAGTTGAGGCTTTGTAGTTATGACTCCTCATTCACAAGTGGAGGCTGCGAGTTCCCTGCAGCATCTCTCCCTGGAGAACAAGGGGCCTCTCATTTTATTTGTTTTGCATCATTATCTGTCAGATACCTTATCAGCGATGATGATGGTCCCTATTTGTTTATGTATTTTGAGGCAGGCTCTTATGCATGTCAGATCGGTCTCGAATGCTGTGTTATTGGGGATAGAGAGCTTTGACTTTCTGATCTTCCTACCCCCACCTCCCAAGGGCCTGGATTACAGGTATGGGTCACTCACTGTGCCCAGTGTGCTCTGGGAATCATACCCAGGGCTTTCCGCATGTGAGGCAAGTACTGTGTCAACCGAGTCACATCCCCATGCCAGCACGTTGGTTTTTACGGGTGAGCCTCCTGCTGCCACATTATTACCAGCCCCATTTTGCAGAAAAGGAAACTGAAGAGAGATGAACTCAGCTGGTCATCAGATCTCTTGTAGAGAGGAAGGACCCAGGGTGACGTTCTTGAAGTTCTATTTTTTAACAACTTCCTAGTTGCAGTGCTGACTTTTTCCCCTGCCTGGCTATGTGACCTTTCGATCTAAGTTTCTGCAAAATAGGGGATGGAAGCCAGGCTCTCTTTTGCATGCTAGCCATGTGCTCTGCTTCTGAGCCATACCCCTTGGCCAACACCAACCCTTAAGAAATTATTACATCTATCCATTTATTTTTAGAGGTGGGAGGGGAGGCATTTGAGTGAATAACTCTTGACAGTTGGTTCTTTCCTTCTACCTTGTGTGTCCAGGGATAGGATTCAAGTAAGAAGGCTTGGCAGCAAGCACCTTTGCCCTCCAAGCCCTCTTGGTGGCCCAACTCTGAGCCTTTCTCAGCCTTACAGACCTATTTCTAAAGACGTGAGAAGAGCTGCCCAGAGAAGTCTGGTGGAGTGTGGCTTAGCCCGGTGTTTTGGCACTCACTGGCAGTTAGATGAATTTTTTTTTTCTCTCTCTCTCTTCTGGAACAGCTTTGTAGTCTGGCTGTCCCCTGCAGTCCTCTCTGGGATCTGCTGGCCTCTGCTGGGTGGGGCCATGGCTTTTGTTGTTGAGGCCACAGAGCCATAATAGCTGAGGAGTTGAGAAAGCCTCATTCATCCAGCCTCCAAATACCCCGGCAGTTAGGCAGTTAGTATACTCTCTCCACAGCATCGAGCAGAGCTGGAGCTCCCCCGTTCTCACTCCCAAAGCCACTTACAAGTTGCTACTCACCCCTCCATGCTGTCCTGAGGCCCCAGGTTCTGGCTGTCCTTTTTTATGATGGGGTCACCCCGCCCAGAAATCCCCAGGCTTTGCCCGTTGCTTAGAAGTCTCTTAGCTGCTTGCTGATCTAGCTTGCTCTGCCTGCAAGGAAGGTGAGCAGAGAGGTCCTTGGGCTCTCCACTGAGGGATGGGCTTGGCTATCCCACAGGGTGGGCAGGGTGGGCAGGGTGGGCAGGGTGCACGAGGTGGAGCTTGCTTCAAGCCCAGCTTTTGCAAATCACATGCAAATCTTTCTGCCCAGAAGGTGTACCTGTTAGACCGTGTGACAACACCTGTCTCTGTCTGGCCAACGGTGGGGTGGAGCTGTAAGGGGGGTACCAATCCCACAAGTGTAGGACTGTGGATGTTTCCTGGGAGTTGAGGCCTTGGAGGGACCTTCACAGGCTCCAGAAGGCCTGGAAGAAAGGCCTTTTGCCTTCTGTCTTTAAGCCGCTTAGGAATTCATCTGAATAGTGGGGACAGAGACTGGTGCTTTTCCTTCTGACTCCATAGCCAGGTAGCACAAAGCCTCTAGTAGTCCACACCTGGACATTAGTGAAATGGTAAGCAAACTCTCCTTGAGTTCTCTGGCTGTCATCCCCAGAGCAGTGCCACGCCTGCCTTCTTTTTGTCAGTCTTCCTGGACGCCCCAACTCTAACTACCTCTTGCCCTCCAGGAGCTTCCTCCTGGGCATTCCGGAGTTGTGGGGGTTGAAGGTCCCTAGTTAATTCTCTCTTCAGCCTAGGTCAGTTGTGTTTGGAGATCTGCCCCTCAGCCCCCAGAAACTGTCCACACTGACGCCTAAGGCCATGTTTGCCTCCCTGAGCCTGTAGTCTTTGGCCGTCTTGAGAGCTGAGCTTTCAGAAGGTGGGGCCAGTTAGCAATGAGGGGCACCCTCAAAGAGAAGGCAAACTTGAGGATCGGAGCAAGGACTGTCCTTTCCCCATCTTCCTGCACTCCCTGGGGGGCCTTGGGGACCAGGGCGTCACCCCTGGATGTCCCTGACAGACACGCAGCATGGAGCACCTGGTGTTTCCCTGTGTTGTTTCTTCAGGGCAGCAAGTATGGGGTCGCTTAAAGGAAAGGAAGCTGTGCCCCAGGCACCAAAGACTTGGAGATTATTCTCCCTGGCAGCTGAAGGATGAGGCCAGGGGCCACATCCTGTTCAAACCGCACTGGAGGCCTCTTCTTCCTAGGTTCCTGCAGCCTCCCCAGTGTGGCTCCGACTGCTGCTTCTTTCAGGAGCAAGGCCTTTACTTAACTCTTGCTGAGGTTGGCGGAGGTCACTTTCTGTTGGTTGTGACTTAGATCCTGACTACCCCAGGGCAGCCCACTCCATGGACTGTGGCTGCAGGAGATGAGGTGAGGTCTCTATGTCAGGTGCTACTTTTCTCTCTTTCTCTCTCTGTTCCTGGTACCCGGGATGGAGCCCAGGCCCTTGCACATAGCAAGCAAGTATCACCAGCCCTTTTTTGAACTTTTAATTCATTATTTTATTGTATATGTGGAGGCATTTTTCCTGCGTGCATGTCTGTCTACCACCTGTGCGCCTAGTGCCCTTGCAGGCCAAAAGAGGACACCATAGTCCTGGGAATTAGAGTTTTAGATGATTATGAACTGCCAAGTGGGTGCTGGGAATTGAACCCAGGTCTTCTGGAAGAGAGAATGGTATACCTTAAGAGCAACCACTAAGTGATCTCTCAAGCCCTGAATTTTCAATTTGAAAGTATTTCACTAAGCTTCCCAGGGTGACTTTGAACTCATTCTGTAGCCAAAGCAAGCCTTCAGACCCCCTGAGTAACGGGTGCTGAACCACACCACCAGGCTTCCCTTAGATTTGTTGTATGGAGATGAGGTCTCTCTAGCCCTGCCTGTTCTAGAACTCTCTATGTAGATCAGGCTGTTCTTGAATTTACCAAGCTCCCCCTGTCCAAGTGCTGGAATCAAAGGCATGTGCCAACTCCCTCATATCCTCCATAAATTTTTAAAAATATACATGCCTGGAATCCAGCACTAAAGAGGCAGAAGTAGGAAGAGCAGGATTCAAAGTTATTCTCAACTCTGTATAGTAAGTATGAGGCCAGCCTGGGCTACATAAGACTGTCATAAACAACCAATGAACAAAACTAAAAGCAAAACAAACATAATTATTATACCAGCACAACTAATGATAATATTTATTATTAATGTTTTGAGACACTCTGACTCTGACTCTGTAGCCCCAGACAGAAGTTTGCCCTGACTAGCAAACCTGTGGCAATTACTCCTGCCTCACCCTCTCAACTGATGGGATTATGGGGAAGCGATAGAGTCACAGCTGTGGAAGATAAATGCCACTGTTATGCTGCTCTTACTTTCCTCCTGATTTCTCTCAGAATTGCTTGTCTTTAATGCCAGCCACAAGTCTTGTCGGACCCGCGAGGTATCAGCGCCCTCTGGTGTCCAAAGCTCAGACCCACAAAGGGAAGAACAAGAGAAGAGGCCCTGGGGGAAAAGGGCAAAGTCACATGACTCTGCCCCAGAATGCCAGACCAAGCGCTGGGATAGTCTGCCAGCCCTTGCATCCCCATTCTGGGAAGCTAGGCTCTTAGGAGCTCGGGGAGACGCTGTCTCAGGTTAGACTAACATCAGGGCGTGTACTGGCCAAAGCCAGCCTGGACCGAGAAGGAGATAAAGTCGTTTCCAGAAAGTTCTGCAGCACTAACCCTCCTTCCACAGGATGGAGGTAACAAGCCTTTACATAAACCATGACCAAGGACTCTGGATTTAGAAAGGCATTTTGGAAGGGTGTTTTCCTCCCAAAGGGGGCCCCCCCTTCCTGGAGGGGGACAGCCAGGACAGCACATCTCGGGTTCCCTTTCTTGGGCTGCTTCTGATACTAAGGTACCTACCTACTGTACTGGCCCCTGACACCAGCCCTGCTGGCAATCCAAGATTTTTCTGAATGAGGACAGGTGAGAAGGGCACTTTCTTGAGCACTTGTGTGCTGGATGTTTTGTTTTGTTTTTTTAAAATTCTCATTTGATCATGAGCCTTCGAATAAAACCGTAGCATCTAGATCGTCTTTGGATGGTGAGGCTGATTGACAGGGTTGCTCAAACCTGCGCTTTCTCCTACCCCACAACAGGCCTCTGATGGTAGCTGTGGAAGCCAGAGCCCCCACTAGCTGGGTTTGGTTGGCAGAGAAGAGCCATGAGTAGGAAATGGTTGCCTCCTGCCTGCCTAGCCCACTCCCACTTATCCTAAGGTGCCATTTGTGCTGGCAACCTGGAAATTGGTCAGGAGATTCTGGTTCCTGTGGTCTCAGGCCCTCCGGAGGGAAACAGAGAAGGGGTCTGGAAGGTGGGTAGGAAGGAGGCTTTAGAGTCCTCTCTGAGCTTGCTTTGTGAGATGTGGTTTGACACAGGCTTTTTGAGAGGCAGCTCAGGGCACTGGTGCCAGATTGGGGCCTCATGTACTGTCAGGCAATTCTCCACCAGCAGCAAGAGCTGCCAGCAAAACTAGGATCAATGTGTAGATGTGAAAAACAGACCAAGCAAATAAAAACACCAGGGCTGGAGAGATGACTCCGCTTCAACTCCTAGCACTCGCAGGAGGAGACTAAAGGGGTCTCCAACTCCAGTTCCAGGGTTTCCTATGCTTCAGGCCTCTATGATAGGCACTGCACTTGGGTGTATATACGTGTAGATACACTCACACACATGTAACTAAAAATAAGGTAAATCTTGAAAAAAATGTAAAAAAAAAAAAAAACTACCTCTTTCCTCAAGGGAGATAAGAAATAATTTATTCCTGCCTGGGAACAGACTTAGGCTCCCCCAGATTCCATCTTCCAACACGGCAGTAAGTTTTGTGAAGTTTTAAATAAAGAACCAAGAAAGCTGTAAGTCAACACTTCTCACATCATGGGTGAGCACATGAGGTAGGTGGTTACAGCAGATTGGGGAAATCCCCTGCTACAAGCCTCAGATGCTATCTGATGACACTCTTAGCTTTTGGATTGGTAAGAGGTAGGGGTCTGCTCAAACATTCAAAAGGACTTACCTAATAGTTCTGTTAGGCCATACATGGAGGTGGGCAGTAAATGGCTATTCAAATGAAAGGCTCAGGATAGAATGTACTTATGCGTCGGGCCTGCAACAGTCCAACCTTTTGTTTCCAAATGCTTACATCCTAGTCAACCTGCTGTTGTAGGTGCAGCTGTTTCCTGAGGACTTTGTTCACAGTGCCAACTCTGAAAACGACCGGCAGTCATTGTAGCACAAGCCCTTCCACTCTCCACCTTCTTGGTGAGCCAAAGTAGAGCATGTAAGAATCCAGGGCACAATACTTGGGGGGACCAACAGAGGGCAGGCACCTGCTCAGGGAATCTGGCTGACATTCAAGTGAAATCAAGAGGCAGCTGGACTCCAGGTATCTCCAAGACTTGGCGCTTTAATCCCCCTGTATACACTGTCTCTGAAAGGATGTCCGTGCGTGCGTGTGTGTGTAGGGGAATCTCCCCCCATTCTTGTCTCTGTTCTTATGTAACCTGTAATCCTCATTTGTTCACCAGTCATTCTAGATAAGCAAGCAGTATATTATACTAAGCCAAGAACGGGTACGCCTCAGTGTCTCCAATACCAAAAAGATGATGGGGTCAGATATGTTAGTACATATCTATAATCTAAGCACTGGACAGGCCAAGGTGGAGGGATCTTAGTTCAAGGCCAGCCCGAGTTACAAAATGAGATTGAAGTCAGCCTGTGCTATGTATAGTATAGCTTTGTCTCAATAAAGCAACCAGGTGGGATGTGGTGGCACACACCGTTAATTCCAGTACTCTAGAGGCAGAGGCAGGAGAATTTCTGTGAGTTTGTGGTCAGCATGGTCTATATATCAAGTTCCAGGGCAGCTAGGACTATATAGAGAGAGCCTGTCTCAGGGAGAGAAAGCAAGCATCCAAACTAACTAAACAAAGCAAGCTCAGAAAGGTCTCTAAAGCCTCCCTCCTACCCGCCTTCCAGACCCTTCTCTGTTTCCCACCTGAGACCACAGGAACCAGACTATGTTTGCTGATATAGCATTGCCACAGCAATACCTGTGTCATAGTAAATTGCGTGCCTGCAAAGAGGCTGAGGCCAGGGGCAGGTATCAAAGGTAAAACGAGGAGGCTTTCGTAAGTTATGTTGCTGCAATGATCCTGGGCCACAGCATCAATAACAAGGACTGGTTCTGTCCAAGGTTGAGCTGACAACGATGGGCGACATTCGTGCAGAGTGCTCTCTGTGTGAGGCTGCTGTAGGCTGCGTGAGGTGATGACACATGGGAAGACGGCTCAGTGGGTAAAACTGATGTCTGAAAAAGCACTCAACACCCCATTGGAACCCCACTACTCCTACAACAAGATGGGAGGTAGAGACAAGGGACTCTTTGAAGCGCCACTAGCTTGGCTTGTGTGATATGGTGAAAATAGAGATCCTGTCTCAAACAAGGCAGAAGGCCAGGCCCGATGCTCAAGGCTGTCCTTTGATCTCTACATAAGCACTGTGTGCTCATAAAACAACGAGGAGCTCAGCCTTGAAGGTAGTCCTTGAGGGTATAAGAAGAAACGCTACAGAAGGAACTGGACAAGGGACACCTTCCTCTTTTCCTTCTTCCCCAATCTCCTTCTTACTCTCAGACTACTTTTTTACTTTAAAAAATTTTAATGTATTTTATACATATAAGTATTTTGCTTGTATGTTTGTATACTGCATGTGCCTGATACCTGTGGAGGCCAGAAGAGGGCGCCAGATCTCCTGGAACTGGTGTTAACAAACTGTTGTGAGCTGCCTGTGTGTTGCTAGAACCCATGTCTTCTGGAATAGCACCCCAATGCTTTTCACCGCTAAGCCATCTCTCCAACCCCTTATTCTCATTCTTAGTTTTGTTATTCTTGTTCTTCCTCTTTGGCTTTCTATCCCTTCTCCCCATTTGCTTTTTTTTTCTTCCTGGTTCTTGTGACAGTAATATGTATGAGTTTTTCCTGGTTAGTGTGTTTGGGGATTAGCATGGGAAGGGTTAGGAACACGACTTGGGGGAGGGGAAGATGCATTTCAAGACTTCTCAGGCTGGAGAGATGGCTCATCGATTAAGAGCCCCGACTGCTCCTCCAGAGGTCCTGAGTTCAATTCCCAGCAACCACATGGTGGCTCACAACCATCTGTAATGGGATCTGATGCCCTCTTCTAGTGTGTCTGAAGACAGCTACAGTGTACTTATCTTTTTTTTTTTTTTTGGTTCTTTTTTTCGGAGCTGGGGACCGAACCCAGGGCCTTGAGCTTCCTAGGCAAGCGCTCTACCGCTGAGCTAAATCCCCAACCCCCAGTGTACTTATTTATAATAAATAATAAATCTTTTAAAAAAAAGACTTCTCAGTCAGCAAATCAGAAGGGCCTCTAGATGTATGGTCCCCCAAGTTCCTGGGGCAGATGATGGTTTGTGTCTTTCTAAGTTATATGGTTAGCTGGCTATACTGTTTTACAATGAGACTCTCATTATCTAGCCCAGGCTAGCCTGGAACTTGCTATGTAGCTCAGTCCAGTTTCTAGCTCACTGCAATCCTCCTGACTCAGTCTCTAAAGCGTTAAGATTTCAGGGGTGTGTCATCACACCTGGCTGGACAAAGAATTTCTGTTTCAAGTTAGTCTACAAGAAACAGACCAAAACATGAGGCAGAGAAGGGCGGTGGTGGCCGGGGGTGGGGGGTGTTCTAGCCACTATTAGTAATTTCTCTAGAATTTTTGGTTTGTAAAGACTTGAGGACTGGAGAGATGGCTCAGCGGTTAAGAGCCCTGTCTGCTCTTCCAGAGGTCCTCAATTCAATTCCAGCAACCACATGGTGGCTCACAACCATCTGTAATGGAATCTAATGTCCTCTTCTGGTGTGTCTGAAGACAGCTACAGTGTACTCACATACAATAAACAAACAAACAAACAAACAAACAAACAAATAAATCTTAAAGAAAAAGACTTGAGATTCACCTTGAAGTTGCATTTTCAACACAAACCACTTTCCATCAGATCGCCTAGTTGGGATGGGGGTTGAGTGGGTCTGAGAGACTGGGTAGAGGTCAACCACTCTGGGAAACTCAGTTTTCTTAAGTGACCACGAGAGGGCAGCACAGACCACACTCTCAGTGATACAGTCCTGCACAAAGAAGGTAGAGGCAGAGTCAGTCCTGAGAACTCAGGACCAGGCAGGAAGAGAGACTAAAACTGGCAATTTAGTGGCTCTCATCTTTAATCCTAGCACTTGGGCAGCAGAGACAGGCAGATCTTTATGAATTCAAAGCCAGCCTGATCTATATCATTAGTTCCGGGCCAGCCAGAGTCCAGAGCTATACAGTGAGACCTTATCTCAAACAAACAAACAAACAAACAAACAAAAAACCAAAAACAAACAAAACAAAACAAACAAACAAACAAACAAACAAAAAACAAAACGCAAACTGGCAACTAGGAAACAGGAAGATTTCTCTCTTCTCCATAGGTCACAATCCTGATTTTATTTATTTACTTATAGACAGGATCTGCGTAGTCCACGGCTGGCCTAGAATTCACTAATGGTGTGCACCACCATGCCCAGATGGTTCTTGTATTTGCTTGCATTTGTGGGGTTTTTTGTTTGTTTGTTTGTTAGTTTTTTGTTATTTTGGGGTTTTTTTTTTTTTTTTGAGACAAGGTCTTGCTGTTGCTGTGTAGCCCAGGCTATCCTGGAGCTCTCAGTGAGTCTTGCCCACCTCATGCCCACTCTACTTCAGCCCCACCTTTCGAAATTTTGTTTTTCATGTGTATGGGAGGTTTGGCTGCATGTCTGTATGTCAGTTTGCTACAGGACTACCGTGTGTGTACCCGATGCCCAAGGAGAGCTGCTCAAAGTGGGTGTTGGCTCCTCTGGAACTGGAGTTTCAGATGCTCATGACCTGCCCCATGGGTGCTGGATTGAACCTGAGAGGTCTGGAAAAGCTCTTATCTCTGAGCTCTCTTTGCAGCCTTGTTTTGGCTTCCTGCAGGTGCAGGTCACAAGTGTGTGCCACCATGACCAGCTGGCTTGGTTTTTATTTCAAGTGTACACAAGGTGGGAGGGGAGGACAATTTTCTTTGATCATTGGGTCCTACTAGTGGGGAAATGTTGAATCTGAAGACTACAGTTGCAGCTTGACACTTAGAGCCAGGTGCCCCTTTTTCTGCAGCAGGGGGAACTTGAGACAGGGCTGCTGGGAGGCAGGGAGCCTAGTTCGGAGGTAGACTGTTTGCCTACCATGGGAGAGGCTCTGGATTCAGCTATTAGCACTGAAAAGGAAATCTATATCCTATATTCGGGAGGCAGAGGCAGGCCAATCTCTGTGAATCTGAGGACAGACGGGTCTATATACAGGGTTCCAGGACAGCCACAGCTACATGCCAGAGAATGTGAATTCATACTGTCTTAGAGCAAACAATAAAAAACCTTTATTCTGGGTTGGGGATTTAGCTCAGTGGTAGAGCGCTTGCCTAGGAAGTGCAAGGCCCTGGGTTCGGTCCCCAGCTCCGAAAAAAAGAACCCCCCCAAAAAAAAACCAACAAACCCCCCCCCAAAAAAACCTATATTCCATCTATAACCTTTCCCAGAGAAGAAATATGCCTTTTTCCCCATCTTCTCTGCACACATTGGCAGAAATTGTTTTTAGATGTGTAATTGGGCTGTAGCTCAGTTAGCAGAGTGCTGACGTAGCAAAGCCTTAGTGCAGTCGCCAGGACTGCACACACTGGGTGTACAGCTGCACACTCAGGACTGCATACATTGGGTGTACTGGTGCACACTCAGACCTATAGCAATCAAAGATATAGGCAGGAGGAAGGGAAAGTCAAGATCATTCTAGACTATTGTGATGTTTGAATAAAAATGGCCTCCATAGGCTCGGATGCTTGGATGTTTGGTCCCCACTTGGTGGAACTGTTTTGAGAGCATTGGGTAGGCCCTGTTGGATTAGGTGTGTCACTGGGGGCGTGCTTTGATGTTTCAAAAGACTCCCACTATTTCCAGTTAGCTTTCTGCCTGGTGCTCACAGATCAAAATGGGAGCTGTCAGCTGCTATGGTGTCATGCCTGCTGCCACACTTCAGCCATGGCGGTGACAGAACAGAAAACTCTCAATAAAACCTTGCTACTGCAACTTGCCTTGGTTGTGGTATCTTATCACCGTGACAGTGAAGAAACCAAGACTGGTGTCATTTTAACTATTACTTGTTTCTGTGGAATACTGAGCCATTCTGAGTAACACAGAGAGAACTTCCAAACACAATCTGTTGTTGGTACTATTGTTCAGTTTCAGGGTTTGTAAAAGAAGACTTACTAATTTTTATTTTGTGGTATGGGTATCTTGCCTGTGTGTTTGTACACCGTATGTGTGTAGTACCTGCAGAGGTCTGAAAGAGGGTCTTGGATCCCCTGGAATTGGAGTTACAGAAGGGTGTGAGCTGCCATGTGAGTTCTGGGACTCGAATTCCAGTCCTCTGGAAGAGCAGTCCGAGGTTTAAGCCGTTGAGCCATCTCTGCAGATCTTTATATGTTTGATTTTATTTGAGGTGTTGTCTCACTGTATAGCTCTGGGTTGACCTGGAACTTGCCCATTAGACCAGGCTGGCCTCAAATACACAGAGCCTCTGCCCCCTGAGTGCTGAGACTAGAGGTGTGCACCAGTCCTGGGACAGCAGGTTTGCACCCACGATCAGCCTTTCAATATGTTTGCTGATATAGCATTGCCACAGCAATACCTGTGTCATAGTAAATTGCGTGCCTGCAAAGAGGCTGAGGCCAGGGGCAGGTATCAAAGGTAAAACGAGGAGGCTTTCGTAAGTTATGTTGCTGCAATGATCCTGGGCCACAGCATCAATAACAAGGGCTGGTTCTGTCCAAGGTTGAGCTGACAACGATGGGGCGGACATCTGTGCAGAGTGCTCTCTGTGTGAGGCTGCTGTAGGCTGCGTGAGGTGATGACACGTGCTTCTGTCAGAAGTTCTTATTAACCATTTGTAAAATTCCTTTCTAGAAATCATTTATTATCTCGTAATGCTTGACGAAATCAATTCCACATTCATTCATTTATTTCTTTGTTTGTTTGAGAGACAGAGTCTTGCAGAACCTAGGTTGGCCTTGAACTTCAGTTTCTCTTACCTCCACCTCCTAACTGCTGGGATTATAGGGGCGTACCACCCCAGCAAGATTATGCTGATACTGGGAATAAAACTCAGGGCCTTGAGCTTGCTGGGTAAGTTCTCATAAATGAGCTGTAGTAAAAAAAAAAAATTAATTAATCCCAGCTCAGTTTCTTCCTGCCTTTGACCATTTATGTTTCCAGATTAAAGACACCCGTACCCAGCCTTTGTATTTTAATATGCCTTTATCATCACAATAGCTGAGCTACTGCCTAGCTTTCATGCTGTTAGAATCCATTTCCCTACTGATGACACTGAATTATCACTTATTATACAGTATGTTTCATCCGGGCTACTCTTGGCTCCAATCGGCCAGCCCACATGGCCACGTTTCTTTACTCCTACCCCATGGCGGCTCTCTCTCTCCGTCCTGCACATTCTGACTTCCTCCTTCCTCCTTTCCTGCACATTCTTCTATTCCATGGCTGCTTCATTCTCTTCTCTCCTCTTTGGGTTCTCAAACCTGGGGAACACCCCCCCCAATCTCTGTTCTAACCTGGGTAACAGTAAAAGCCTTATTTAAAATTAAACAAAGGGCTGGAGAGATGGCTCAGCAGTTAAGAGCACTGACTGCTCTTCCAGAGGTCCTGAGTTCAATTCCCAGCAACCACATGGTGGCCCACAACCATCTGTAATGGGATCTGATGCCCTCTTCTGGTGTGTCTGAAGACAGCTACAGTGTACTTATATATAATAAATAAATTAAAAAAATAAAATTAAACAAAAACCCCTTAAGCATGCCATTGTCATTCGTGTAAGTTTAAATGAAGGAGGAATTCCTAGGAGTGGAATTGCTGGACCAGAGTAAATGAGCTTTGAAAATGCTCACACACGATACCCTAGATTTGATCATAGCCATAAAATTACCTCATTGATTCATACTGTCATATGCAACTTTTAAAAAATTGTTTATGTATGTGAGTACACTGTCACTGTCTTCAGACACACCAGAAGAGGGCATCAGATCCCATTACAGATGGTTGTGAGCCACCATGAGGTTGCTGGGAATTGAACTCAGGAACTTGGGAAAAGTAGTCGGTGCTCTTAACCACTGAGTCATCTCTCTAGCCCCCATCGTGAACATTCTTTAAAGCTTTGTGTTTCCTGTTTTTAAAATGGGAAGGCTTTTTTAAATGTTAGGAAAATACATATAAGATTTATCATCTTAAACTTTTGCCTGCGTTCATGTGCACTTGGTGGTAGTGAGGCTTCTTTTAAAAGTCAGAGGTCAACCGAGAATGTCACAAGAGCCATCTATCTTTATCATCTTAAACTTCTGTGTGTGTTCGTGTGCACTTGTGAGAGGGACGAAGACTTCACTACAAGGTCAGAGGTCAATCTAGGGTGTCACTGGAGCCGTCCACTTTGTCTTTTTTGGTTTTTTGTTTGTTTGTTTAAGTCTCACTATGTATCCCTGGCTAGCCTGGAACTTGTTATGTAGACAAGGCTGGCCTCAAACTCATAGAGAATCCACCTGCCTCTGCCTCCTGAGTGCTGGAGTTACAAGCACTGTGCATTGAGTTCAGTCCCACCTTCCTTGTCTTTTGAGACAGAAGTCTCTTGCTGGGCCTGGGGTTTATTGAGGTGGCTGGCTGGCCAGGCAGCCTCATGGGTCCTAATACACCAAGTCGTGGTGCTCGGGGGTCCTGGTACTTTCCTGGTAAGCACAGTACTGGTTGAGCCCTTTTTTTCCTGGCCCCTATCCTCTGTGCTCTCCTCATTCTCCCCGAGCCCCCCCTCTCTCTGCCCCACAATTCAATCAGGCCTCTGTGAACTCCAGGCCCCACTCAACCCTCTCACCATACTCCCTCAAACACCTGGAGCTATCCCAGCACACCACTGTCCCCAGTCATGCCTTAATCACATTTTTTTTTTATTTTTATTTTTTTTTTATTTTTTATTTTTTTAAGATTTATTTATTTATTATATATAAGTACACTGTAGCTGTCTTCAGATACACCAGAAGAGGGCATCAGATCTCTTTACAGATGGTTGTGAGCCACCATGTGGTTGCTGGGAATTGAACTCATGACCTCTGGAAGAGCAGTCGGGCGCTCTTAACCGCTGAGCCATCTCTCCAGCCCACATTTTTTTTTTTAAAAAAAGACAAGAGTCTTATGTAACTCAGACTAGCCTAAAATCCTTGTACATACCTAAGATTGACTTTGAACTCTGGGTCCGACTATCCTTACTTTCTACAGGCTGAGATTATAAGCGTATTCTATAACCCGCATGCTCAGCTTTCAATGCTTTGGCAAAAGTCTATTATTAAACGTTTCAACCATGCCAATCTGATTGGCAAAACCATGCACTGTTTTCATTAGCGTTTTCTCCTTTGCCTTCCTTTTAAAAGTTATTGCCTTTGGCCAAGAGTAGCAATGCAATGCATTGCCTAAAATACTAGTGACTGGGAGGCTAAGGCAGGGGATGGCTTTGAGGTTCATGCCAGCCTGGTACACACAGTGAGAAATTCTGTCCCAAGAAAACAAAAATGGACGAATATTATTTTTAAAAGTCATGCTCATGCTTGTCATCCTGGCTCTCCAGAGTGTGGGACAGGAATGCTGTGACTTCCATGACAGCCTGGGCTGCCCTACTTTAACACCCACTCACTATATATAAATACACACACACACACACACACACACACACACACACACAGGGTAGGGGGTAGGGTTTTTGTTTGTTTGTTTTTTGTTTTTGCTAGCTGTGCAGTGTATTCCTGTAATCCTATCATGGGGAAGCTACAACAAGGGGATTGCTATGAGTTGGAGGCTAACCTGGTCTGCATATCAAGTTCTAGGATAGCCAGAGCTGCACAGACAGACAATGTCAAGAGAGAGACAGAGTGAGAAGAGGGAGGAGGTGTCATTCTCCTGTAACTTTAGCATTTGAGAGATGGAGGCAGGCTGATCAGGAATTCAGAGACAGCCTCATCTACACAGTAAGCTCCAGGCCAGCCTGGACCACATGACTAAAAAACAAAAATAAAACTATGCCTTTGAGACAGCTTAGCTGGTGGAGGTGCTTGCTTCAAAGGTTGAAGACCTGAGTTCTACTCCTGGGATCAGGTTTAATTCCCGGTAGGAAAAAAAAAAGGCTCCTAGTTCCTGGGGCCACCTGACAGAGTTCTAGCATGGCCAAGTAGGAGGTGAAATGAGTATCCCATGCTAGCCTGTGTGTGTGTGTGTGTGTGTGTGTGTGTGTGTGTGTGTGTGTGTGTGTGTGTGTGTACGCGCACAAGGCTTGAGTTGTGCTGGGCCTACTCTGTGGCAAGTGCAGCCAGGTGCATGTGCGTGAGTGCACCAGGTGTGCATTCAAGTGGGTCAGCATGCCAGACAGGTGTGTCTGTGTCTGAGGCTGGGCATGTGTCTGTGGGTGTGTTTGCCATCCTGTGTCCTCAGGCCCTAGGAGCCTCTAGCTGGAGTCCTGAGAACTTCAGTGGAGGTGGCCGTGGGAGGTGACTAGCCCAGACCTGGGAAGCTTAAGAAGCTTTTGCTTCCCCTGCACCCTGGCAATGGTCACACTTGAGACTTGGAACTGGTGACACCAAGTCCACACACAGAGGAGTAGGGTTCCTGCCCAGAGTTTTGGGGGTGACAAAGAGGAAATATATCTATGGACAAGAGCTTCAGCATCTGCCTACACACTGAGGCTCCGTTCATACAGCCCAGATCAGGAGGGCCCAGGGCAGGCCTAGTTTCAACCAGTCACCAGACCCTATCCTGTCTTCTACGTTTAGAAATGGAGCCCTAGAGTTCTGGATAGCAGGCTGCCTGGAGAGGGGCCTCTGAACTAGCAGCCAGACATGGATAGGCAGAGTGGGAGAGCTGCCCTACCGCCCTGTCCTCCTGTCTGTAAGGGCTCCCAGTCTGACAGGAGAAATGCTTGCAGAGTTGGAAATATAGGTGACAGGGCTGGTGACAGCTCTTCCATACATGAAATGACAGGCTGAGCCAAGCTGAGTAGCTGAATGTCCTCACTTCCGGCCATCAGTCCTGCGCTTTGTGGAGGCATTTTGGGGGCTGTTACTTTGTCCCTATGTAAAGGGCAGGGACTTTGTCTTTTCTATGCTGGATCCTTCTCTCATCTCTGCTGGCTGAGTCAGGGGTGTCTAGCTCAGATGCTCTTCTCTGAAGGAAGGCATGGGAGAGCCAGTCCAGGTGATGTCGACAACAGATGCGGGGTGGGGACAAGGCCTGGAACAGAGAGAGGGTCCTGAAACTCCCAAAGGGCTGGCAACTAGGGGCGGTGGCCTCTCCCACTGGGAGATGAGTTTCCTTCCCGAAGCTCCTTCTCATGAAGTTCCTTCTCACGCGATGGGCCGGAAGGGGTTATGGGCCTATTGTTCCCTGGCACGCTATCCCTCCCCCAGCCCTCCCCAGCTTTCGGGTGGGTAGGAAGGAGTAGGAGGAAGTGAGCTGAGCCCGGGCCCTGGCAAGGCCCCAGTGAAAAGGGTGCAAGTCCTGGAGATGCTGGCTCACATGTGGGCCTGAGGTGTACCCGGCTGCTCATGGTAAGCCTATGGACTTGCTCCTGCACTGAGAACATCTTTCCCAGCATTTCTGCTGTGTGTGTACACTCACCTGAAGCCTGACACTTTATACGTACTATCTCATAAAGCCTCTTACCAGCCCTGTGAGGTAGACTTATTATCCTCAGTTGCAAGATGAGAAAAGCCAGACTCAGGTTATGCAACTGGCTAGGGAATTTGAGCCAACCACCTGCTTTTTCACTTTCTGCTTCCAACGCCTGCTGAGTTGGAACAGCTCTTTAACTGCTGGCCCAGGACAGAAGTACAGGGATGAAGGAAGGGAGGGGCATGAAAAAGCAAACAAATGTCACCTTACTATCTGTCCTTGGGAGAGCACAGGTGGCCTCAGCAAAGCCCAGAGGCTGCCTTCTTCCTCGGAACAGTTTGAGGTGCACCAGGCGTAGTCCTTGTCTAGAAATGTGCCAACTGTATAACCCGAGAGCTGCCAGACCAGGGGATAATCAGAGAGCGCGGCCTTAGGGAACTAGCCAAGGGGGTCACTGAGAGTTGGGGAGCTCTTTATAAGCTACAGGGCAACCTCAGGGGCTGACTCTCTGAACTCAACCCTGGTATAGGAAAAGCAGCATCTAGATTCCTTGTTAGAGGCATGCTCACATCCGGTTCCAGACACCTTACCTCATCCATAGATTCCTTTGCTAACTGGAAAATCCTTGCTTGGGAAGCAAATTGCCTCAGGAAGAAATTTACCTGACAGATCTAGGTGAGAGGCAACAGTGATTGGGTTTATTTGCCTAGGGATGGAGGGCATACTGGGAGAGAGATGACTCTGAGGATTAAAGGACCAGGAAGGATCACCTGGCCCAGGGACACAGCTCCCTTCCAAAAGGGTGAACTACTACCGAGTTAAGGCAGTGGAGTCGGGCTGTGGAATTGTCAGCAGACCCTGGCTTGGGAGACCCAGGCCCCTCTGAGAACTGGAATAAGCTTGGTTTTCACTGTTAGAAGAGAGATCTGGAAGGTGACACCTGGCAACCCTTGTGCACCTCTGCTAGCTTTCTTCTGTGACATTATTTCCCATGGGCCTATTGTATTGGCCTCACTTGTCAAGGAAGTTCTGGATACTGTGATTGACCTCCTACGTGTTCCACCACTGAATCGCAATTCCCAGCTCTGGAGTGGGGTTGGGGGCTGACCTAGGCAATTTAAAGGGAAGACCTGGTTGGTGGAACATGCTTAAGGGAAAGAGCTGGGGACCTGACCTGCGCAGAGCGTGGGGTCCAATGGAGTCCCTCAACCTCCACTGGGAGACAGAGACAGGAGCCCACCTTAGGGTCTTGTCTACATCTCATCTTTGCCCAAATCATCCATCAGTGTTTTCCCAACTCCTAGAGTCAGAACAGCCTGAGATGCTTGCTGTATGTCCAGTGCCTGCCCAGGACAGAGCAAGACAAACTGGCTCCATCTGCCTCTTACCTGCTGTCAGAGACAGTAGTGAGCGAAGGAGCAAAGTCTCTATGTCCAGTTTTTCCTGCCTTGGCTCTGGACAGAGCAGAGCCTGAGGTCATCTGGTTAAAGATTGGCCAAGTGTGCGTGAGAAGCCCAAGCCAACTCCAGTCCACTTGTGGGCAGATTGGGCAGTGACCACTAGATGTCAATCAACAGACCTGTCCTGAAACTTGCCAGGAAGCTGAGCCCTGCAGAACTTTGATCGAAGGCAGTATGGAGATGTCTGCCTGTTGCCTCAAGGGTTTCCACATGCCCCGATCAGTCAGTGGTCTCCAGGGGAATAGCAGGGCCAGAATGAACACGCATTACGAAATACAGTTGGCTTGTACGATGCGGGCTCAGTAGACACTCACCAGCAGGAAGCAAAGGTGGATCTGGGTGTGGTGATGGCCTTGGGAGGTAGAGGCAGGAGAATCTCTGTGAGTCTGAGGCCAGTTGGGTTTACAGAGTGAGGCTATGCCTCAAAACAAACAAACAAATGAACCCCACAAAACCAAAAAACCAACTGGACAAAAGAAGTGAAGTGGAGCAGGAAAAACCCTGATTTCTTGTAACTGTCTGGTCTTTCCGTTCTCACGCTTTCATTTTCTTTCTTTTTTTAATTTAAAAAAATTATTTATTTATTTATTTATTTATTTATTTATTTATTTATTTATTTATTTATTTATTATACAACATTCTGCCTTCATATATGACTGGAGGCCAGAAGAGGGCACCAGATCTCATTACAGATGGTTGTGAGCCACCATGTGGTTGCTGGGAATTGAACTCAGGACCTCTGGAAGAGCAGTCAGTGCTCTTAACCGCAGAGCCATCTTTCCAGCCCACGCTTTTGTTTTCTTAAAAAAACAACAGCAGCAGCAACAACAAAATGGAAAAAAAAAACCCCAACCTATTTTTACTTTTAT